>NC_062281.1:30922052-31225082 GCF_902655055.1 Lutra lutra
TTTTAAAAATATTATTTAAGTGTTTTTCACATAACAAGCGTCTCAAACACAAGCTTGTTAGCAGAACTTTGTAAAGCATATGTAGCACCCCCCCCCCAAAAAAAATCCCCAAGGAATTTAAATATCCTTATATTGGGAACATTCTTGCTACTTCACTACAGAGTCTGTGGCCTCTTTTGCCTTATTTTTTTTTAAATCTGAGTTTGTAATCTCTTGTTTAGTTTAATCTAGAATTTCATACATTCAGGGTTCTGTAAAGCACCATTACTAATAAAAGATGTAACTAAAATATTTAGTTTACCTTAGAGTATTTGGAACTCTAAGTTTAACAACTACAAAAAAGTTATTAAGGAATAGCATTCTGTTCATAGGCATGCAGGGATGATTTTTATCTTTTAATCTAAAAAATCATTTCTAGAATTATTCTCAACTTGTAGGTTAACAGTCGTAATTGGAGTTTTAAAAAAAAGTGAGATGCCATAGAAACATCCCTTTCTTTAAGGAGCTTAAATGTTAGGGCTTAGAGAGGATAAGGAAAAAAAAAATTGACATGGAGTGAAATGACTAATGGGTAAGAAGTTTAACCTTAATTCAGTACACTAGGCTATGTCAGCAGGCAAGCAGTGTGTTATGGGAGTAAGTTAATCATCTCCCATTACTACTGTGTATATGGTAATGAAATCACCCAAAGTCTTTAGATAAGAGGAGAGTTTGAATGGAATCATCCAAAGACAATATTATTTTGGAAGGAGGTAGAACTAACAGATTCTAGAAAGAAGGAACCACACATATCTAAAAATACTGTGATTGGGAGCAAGAAGTCTCATCTAGGCGCTAATGGTATTTTGACAAGACAATTTAATCTACGTTGTTGAACACTTAGGGTCCTCAGTCCCTGCCTATGAAATGTCCTTTGCGCCCGCAAGTCACTGAAACAAGAAAAAATGTCTTCAAACATTTTCGAACACCTCCTAGAGGAGAAATACTATCCTTGGATGAGAACCATTGAGTCGTGTGTGCTTAGTAAGAGGGGTGGTTGGAACTGAGAACTGAGAAAGGTCTTGACTGCTCGGCCAGGGAGTCTGGTTAAGACCTACAGGTTTTGAGCAGGGGAGGACTGCAGAGGTTGCTTTGTTCTGGATGATTGTAGCAGCAGTGGGGGAGGTAAATTGGAGAAGGATAGGAAAGGAAAGAGTGGAAGGCTCCTATAATAACTGCAGGTTAGAAATCGTGTTCTGATGAAAGGTTTGTGGGTAATGAATTCCAGAGCTTTAAATAATAGTATCGGTGGGTCTTAGTAACTAGTTTCAGAGAGTGAAGAGAGAGCATCAGCTTTGATCCTAAGGTTTTAAGGTGAATAGTAGTTTTGCCATCAGCAGAGATAGAAATAGATAGGCTCAGAGGAAATTCAGATCTACTTGTCCTCATGGAATTGATTGGATTAATAATTACAGAGACAGAACTCCAACATATATTAATAGGCTGGCTAATTTTTGCAAATACGTACCTTATCCTTAAGTTGTGTGATTTGGGAGCTATCTAGGAAAGTGTCTCCCATAATTTTTTAACTTTCTTTTTTTTTAATTGAAAAAAAATTTTTTTTAACTTTCATGGAAGGCTAGGTCTACTTGAAATGGATTTCTATTCAGATTGCTTTAGACCACCTGGTTGAGGGGGGTGTGTTAAGGGATCTGAGTCCGTGACTCTTTGGTGCATTTTTTTATTCCACACTATCTGTGCACAAGAAAGAGGAGGTTAGAGTGTAGATGGCTCCAGGCAGTTATTCCAAGTTCTAAGCCTAACATTATATGTCCTGTGTATGGATGGTAGGCTAGCTATATCATGCATTGCTCAACCCTAGGATGTTGATGAATCAAAGGGTTGGCTATTAATAACTATTCAGGGACACTGGTGTAAACTGGGACTGTCCCAGGCAAACTGGTATGGGTAGTTGCCTCCACATTACTGCGTAGTGTCTTTGGAGATCTGTCCAGGCAAGGGTTCACAGACCCATCTTTGGCTAAGTTTACCCATTTTCTTAGAAAGGAGAGCAGTGACTGTAAATCAGCCTTGAAAAGTGACTTTACAAGTGAGAATGAATGGGTTTGCTCTGGTTATACTTACTGTAAGTGAACACAATCAATGTTGGCAGTTTACTGACTTAGAGGAAATCACGACTTCTCCGGTACAAGCAGGAAGGGCTTATTAACAAGACTCCTGTGAATCAAAGTGAAAATGGAAAATTATTTAATTCTCAGTATGACTTTGGATGGCTGTGGTTCTTTCATACAAATGATTTGCTTCCCCCTACGCCCCCCTCCCCGTACTTTGTATATATCCCATTGTTTGTATTCTATTCAGAGGCAAGGAGGCAGAATTAAATTGGAAAAGCTCTCACAGACTTGGAAATTGAAATCCTACTCACTTTCTTAAGAGATTCTTGTTCTATTGTAGAGAAGAAAATTATACCTCAAGCAACAGTAGTTTGACAAAAATTCCTAGAAATGAAACTTGCTCATCTGTTTTCTAATCATTGGAGTAATATTTCAGTTGCAAAACAACATCTTTCTTCTGAAGGAAGACTTGCTCTAGGAAGTGGCTAGGTTTGGCTTCTTGGTGCACATAGTGTGGAGCTTAAAAATCAGACAGGCTTGTGAAAACCAATTCATTAGCCGTTTGAAGCATATTATGAAAAATACATACATGAATGGACAGTAAGAGCCGCCATAGTCTCTGATTCTGTTAGGTGATATTTCTCTCATATTTTTTCCTCATTTATTGACAAACTCATTTACATCATTTACATGAAAAACCTTTATTCCTTTGTTATAAATATTCCATGTAGAAAACTTGGCACATAGACCTTAAAAGCCAAAGGCAAAAATAAAAAAAACACTCAAAGATTACAAAGGTTAACATTTTGGCTTCTATTCCCAACCATTTGTTTCTATATGTATTTATGTCTTTCTCCCCTTACAAATGTATCATTGTTCTGTTTTGTGACTTGCTTTAACTTACTGGATTATGAACATTTTGTTAATGTCATTAAATATGGCTGCACATATCCTACTGAATGGATATATCCTAATATATTTAATTACCCATTACAATTTTTCTTTAGTTTTCCACTAATATAAGCAGTCATATGAAGAATATCCTCATACAGTCCCTCTCACATACACACATGTAGTTTTATACAGTTGTCTGATTTATTTGCATAATAAGCAAAGCTTTAAACGCATTACATTTTCCAGCTTTTCTGAGATAGGTTGACACGTAACCATAATACACATTTTGTAAACTTTGGATATATATGTTGTCAAGTGGCCTTCTAGAAAGTTGTAACAGGTCGCATCTTAACTAGTAGACCTTTTCCCTTGCATCTTACTAACAATGGGTGCTATTGACAAAAAAGTACAAAAATGCGTTTTCTGTTTAATATGCTTTTTCTTTGATGGGTTCATTTATTTTTCACACGAATATTTGCATGGTACAGTATTTACCAGAATCGCTGGCTTTTCCCCCCTCTATTCAAAAAACTGTCTCATTCTTATTGATTAAAAAAGAAAAAAACTTTAAAAGAAAAATCACAAGAACTCCATGTTCAAGATGATAAATGGAGAGTTCAGTGAATTATCACAAAGTGAACACACACTGGCAATCACTAATACAGGTCAAGAGGACTGTTAGCCCCCCAGGAACACTTGTGTTCTCCCTTTCTAGTTACTCCCCTCTCTCCTCCTCCAACAAAACTACCATCTTGACTTGTAACCAAAACAAATATAAAAGAATATTCCTGGGGCACCTGGGTGGCTCAGTGGGTTAAGCCTCTGCCTTCCGCACAGGTCATGATCTCAGGATCCTGAGATCGAGCCCCGCATCGAGCTCTCTACTCAGTGGGGAGCCTGCTTCCCCTTCTCTCTCTCTGCCTGCCTCTCTGCCTACTCGTGATCTCTCTCTGTCCAATAAATAAATCTTAAAAAAAAAAAGAGTATTCATGATGACATTGCCCATATCAACTATAAAATGGAAATAACCCAAATGTCCAAATAATAGAACATTGGAAAAAGCATCATGAATTAAAAAAAAAGTGGAAATGAACTACCACAACATATAGCAACATAGATAAATCTCACAATGTAATGTTGAATGAAGGAAGCCATAAAAATATATATACTTTTACATACATTGTGAAAAGAATTAAAACTACTCTGTGGTACTAGAAGTCAGGATTATAGCTCTTACGTGCATTTAATAAACACCTACTATGTACTGGCTTTTGTACTTGATACCTGGAGATACAATAATGAGGAGTCCTAGTTAGTTTCCGCCCTTGGGTTGTTTGTGGTATAGAGCAGTGATTCTCTGCCAGGCCTGATTTCTCCCTTGGGGGACATTGGGTAAAGTTTGCAGACGTTTTTGGTTATTAAAGCTTGAAGGCTGCTACCAGTATCTAGTTGATAGAGGCTATAAATACTACTACACATTGTACAGTGCACAGAACAGCCCCCTGCAACCAAGAACTATCTGGCCCAAAATGTCGGTAGTCTTGAGGTTGAGAAGTCCTGCTCGAGTGAAGCAGACAGGTAATTAACTCAATGTAGTGTGTGATAAAGGGCGCTATAATTCACTTTTATCCTGTGCCAGATCCTCTGTGAGAGATACATTTTCTCAGTTTTCAAAGAAGAGTGCAAAGTGGGTTGTGGGATTTTTATTTTATGAAGTTACCTAAGCTGGGTGATATTTAGAAGCCCATGGGTGTTTTTAGAATTTTTAGAATTTTTAGATTTATTAGGATTAAGCATTATAGGTAGGAAAAGAAAAGCCCCACGTGAAGGCATGGAGACACAGAAACAGTCATCCGTCATTAAGTCAAAAGCCAAGGGTTAGTCCTGTTGCACTCCTTAACCAGAAACTGCGCTAGTCCCAGTGACGGCCACCAGGGCACAACAGACCTTACGTGCTAAGTTGAGGTGGTTCAACTTGCAGAAGCCACAAGTAGTCCAGGAAGGATGTCAAGAAAGGGAATGATAAAGTCAGGAACTACTTTCCTTTTGGTAGCACTAAAGAAGAGTTTAAGAGAAGTCAGCAGTGAAGGTTGCAAGAGGGATCAAGGTTAAAAAAAAAAATGAGGGGTGCCTGGGTGGCTCTGCTGTCAGCTCAGGTCATGATCCCAGAGTCCCAGAATCGAGCTCCACATCAGGCTGCCTGCTCAGCAGGGAGTCTGCTTCTCCTTCTCCCACTCCCCCTGCTCTTGCTCTCTCTCTCACTCTCTCAAATAAATAAATAAAAATCTTTAAAAAAAATGAAATGAGAAGAGCTTTTTCCTCATCAGACCTTCCCTGGCTGATTTGTCTAAAATGTTAACTTTCCTTATCCCACTATTTCTTTCCTTCCTTCTTTATTCCTTCTTCCTTTCCTCTTTCTCTCACTCCCTCCTTCCCTCCCTTCTTTCCTTAGCACTATGGGTAACTAATATACTGTATATTTTTCTTCTGTTTTATCCTTCTCTCCCACTAGAATGTAAGCTCCAAGAGGAAAGGGATTTGGGGCTGTCATCTTTAGGCTGATACTATGCAGAATAGTGTGACACTCAGTGGGGCTCAACACATATTTGTTGAATGAATGAATGGATGAATGAAGATAGTCAAAGATAGTCATAGTGGAAGCAGGGAGATGGAGAGAGTGAGTGAGGAAGAATCAATAGGACTTGGTAATTTGATGTTGGATAAAGATGAAAGGAGAAATTGAGGTTACTCCTACAATTTTGGCTTGGGAGCTGTGCTGTGAAATTTATCCAGGTGCAGAATATAGGAGGAGTGGCATATGTGGTGGTGAGAAAGGCTATTATGGTGGAGAATGGTTGATTTGGGGACATGTTGAGCTCAAGGTGGTATGAGATGTCCTAGGGAAGGTACCCAATGAGCAATTAGATGTAAGTGTTCAAAGATCTCAAGGGAGGTCTAATCTCAATCCTTGGCGAGAAGAAGAGGATATTAACTGAGAGGGTTGGGGAGTGCTGAGGATTAAAGCCTGAAGAATGTTGACATTTAAGAGCAGGCAAAGAACAGCCTATGGCAGAGTCATCAGGAAAATAGAAAATCAGAGACTGATATCCCAGAAGAAAGAAGCAGGAAGGCTTGAGAACTAGCAAGGGGTCAATGTCAGAGTTGGACTGTTTAAACAATAGAACTGTTGACCTGAATGGGAGTAATTCATTGTTTTTGTTGGAGCACTATCCTGATAGCTGTGGTTGGAGGGAGCATGTGGAGTCTTAGGCAAGCAGACACTATGATTGTAGATAGTCGTCGTCTTTTCCTTCATTGATGCACTGGTTGAAAGTTTCTAATGCTAGCAAGAAGGCTCTTGGATTAGGAGATCAGCGTGTGTGTGTGTGTAGTTGTAGTGTTTGTGTGTGTGAGAGAGAGAGAGAGAGAGATGGAAGAAGACTGGATTGGAAAAGAGCCAGATGAGGTGGAGCAAGAGAGGGACAGTTGAGGAAAAGAGGTCACTGAAGAGAAGAACATAAAATCCAAAACCTAAGCGGGAAAACTAGCCTTGAACAGAATGCTTGTTGAATCAGCAACCTGTGAAGTATCATCTGGCTCCCATCAGTCAAGGCTTCATTTATTCATTTACCAGGAAGAGGGTCAGAAAGAAGCTGAAGTGACCGAAAAAGAACCAGCTCATTTTTTATAAGAAAATAATATATACTTTTGTTGCCAGTGTATTTGCAAAAACCATTTGTAAACAAAACATTACAGAAATGAGCTCAGAATCCAGAGAATTTGCTACTTTTGTTTTTAGTTCTTTCTGCCGTATTTTATGATTCTGCTTCATTTAGGCAGTTTGTAAAAATGTGTTCTAGGCTAAGAGAATGTTGACATGTTTTTGAAATGACATAGGCTTAAAAACTAGTAATTTTGAACATATGAGAAAACTCGTAGTTAAATATAACCATCTCTTAATTTGTGAACTCCAAGACCAGTGTTTAGGTGCTTTTAAAGAATTACTACATGTTAAATTCATAGTGCTGTTAGAAACACCTGCCATTTCTGAATCATGAAGTTTAATGATGCATTTGGGAAAAGGTCTCAGTATTTAAAATTAACAAATGTTTAAAATATTTTTAATCAAATCTAAACAACTGTGAACTAAGAGAAGGAGGTGTATAATTACTCTGAGAACTATAAAGTCTGTATGATATGTGTTTAAAGATCTATACAGATGCAGACCACCAACAAATATGTTGCTATGATATCTGTATTGGTGGGATTGTATGAGAAATAAGAATGTCTTTACTTAGAAGATGCTTATGGATGCCCTGAAGACCCAATTGGGTTGCAGGTGAAACTTATGAGAATCAGACCATGGATATGTTGGCTAATTGAATTTAAATAAAAAATATAGGCATTCTAAAAAAAAAATCAGACAATAGTGTTTTAAAATTACTATTACCCAAAGTACTGCTAAAGCACAAGAGACAATTAGGGCAGGTGTATTACAGATTCATAAAAGGGGTCAGAGAAGGGACATGCTAGCAGTTAGGTGAGAACAGTAATTGAAAGATTTTGGAAATTGTGTAACTTAGCTTTATTTTCTCCTGTCTTCACCCCACCTGGATGGCTAGATAGCAAAAGGTTAGGGGGCATTTGGTGTTTAACACCTGTGAAAACACTGAGGGGTACCTCTTATGCCCCGAGTCTCTGATCTGAGATGCTGCCCAAGAACTTACCGTTTTCAACAAGTGCCCAGGTGATGCTGAGGGGCTGGGTCAGAAACTCCACTTTGAGAATTGCTACAGTGTAATAATTATGTTTCTCCACCTGTTGCTGATTACCGAATAGGACACTTTGTGTTTAGTAAAAGTCAAGTTTTAGTACCACCTAAGCATATGAGGATATTTTGAGGAAGTATGTGTCCTTCCCACATCCCTCATTAATCATCAGTGTGATCAGTAATCCTGTATCTGTGTGCCCTGCTGACCTGATCACAATAGAATAGAAAACACTGGAGGCTTCCAGTAATCCTGAATCCCCTCCCACCCCCAGCTCCCATCTTTGCTTTCTCCACTTTCTCGTGACTTGCTCTTCTTTGAGATTGCCATTACTTTGTGTATCCTGGCGCATTTCATACTCTAATTTACAATTGTGTGTGGTATCTTAGAGTCTAATTCTCTTTTGTTTTGACTTTGCTGATAAAGATTCTGACTGAAATATGGCTTCCACGTGAACTGAAGCTTTGTAAACCATGATCTGGGGCCATGTTTTGACAGGAAGAGCAGGGGAGTGTTTATGGGCAGGAGACAAGGGATCATGGTGACTACACAGACTGAGAAGATCCTTCAGCTTTCTCTGTCCACAGCTGGCTCCTGGGCTAGACACCAGTCAGGTGTCCTGACATACTCTGACATTGAGTGAAGCTCATATTCTCTGAGTACCAGTGTCCTTATCTGTAAAAAGTAAGGGAGGCTGTGAGGTCATTGCTCTAATATTCGATGATTCTACAACCGTCTCCAAAAATGACCAGCTTTTTGCTGATCCAGACCAGCTCCTCTCCTCAAATTCCTGGTGGGAATGGCTCTTCTAATGCTCTCTCGACAACGCTGTGATGTAGTTAGTCAAATTTATCACTGAAGAAACAAGCTCAGAGAGCATCAGAAACCTACCCAAGGACACCTAAGCAGACCTAAGAATGAGATCTAGGATTTTCTCTGATGCTAACACCTGTGTTTCTTTTTGTTTTTTTTTGTTTGTTTGTTTGTTTGTTTTAACCCATTTTTATTGAACTATAATTGACATATAGCACTATGGATGTTTAAGTGTATAGCATAATTATACTTACATATTTTATGAGACAGTTACCACAGTACATTTTGTTATATCCATCATCTCACTTAAATACAAAGAATAAAAGAAATGAGATGTGAGATCTTTGGTATTTATTCTCTTAACACCTTTCAAATACACCAAGAAACAGTACTGATGATAGTTCATCTTGTTGGAACTTATATCCCTAGTACTCACTTATCCTACAACTGGAGGTTTGTATGTTTTGACCACCTTCTGTCAATTCCCCCCTCACCCTACCTTCAGCCTCGGGATCACAAACCTGTTTTTTTTTTTTTCCTGAGTTTTTTTTCTTTCTTCTTCTTCTTCTCTCTCTCTCTCTCTCTTTTTTTAGATGCCACATGTAAGTGAGATTATGCAATATTTGCCTTTCTCTGTCTGATTTATTTCACTTAGTTATGTTTCTTTAACCATACCATGCTGCTTCTTGTGGAAAATAAATTAACCAAACATATTATTAAACTACAGAATTTCTTTTTCGAATGGGGTGGGGGGTAGGTCCTCACTTTAATTTGACACTTTTTGAGAGAGCATTCTCTTAAGCTGGTTTCTTTCCCAAAGAGGGACATGGCCCTTGTTGTCTCAGGTATCTGTATGCTGGGAGGACATGGGGAGTTTGGAGGAAACTTTACCCTGGCCAGTGTACAGGTGCCCCTGGGGATGAGACTAGGGAATTAGAAGGATAGAAGAAAGTAGAAGGAAAGTAGGAGGATAGTAGAAAATTCTTCTGCTCAAAAGGATCTTGGGCTCTCAAATCAAGGGTTTGAGAAGGATCTTGGGCTCTCAAATCAAGCTTATCAGAGATGGCATGGCCCACAAGACCTAAAATACTCACTACCTGGCCCTTTAGAGGAAAAGTTTGCCAGTTGGGAGTGTGAAGGGATTAAGAGATTGTTCTTGTCTTCCTTGCATGAGGGTTGAGTGGCAAGCAAGACCTGTATTAGTTTCCATATACTCTCCTATTTCGTTGGGTGGAGAGAGATGCATTTTCCAGTATTTGGAGAAATTCAGCAAAGTCCCATGTCTGAAGTTTATTAAGCTGCTCTGGTTCTACCTTCATATGAAAGGTTGACAAGCTTCCAAAAAAAAGGAAAAGCACAAAGAGTAACCAAGATGAGCAATCTGCTGCTTGGTAGGAAAATAAAATTTGATAGGAGACATTAATTGGCTTTATGATTTTTTTTAAACTGTTATCACATTCCTTCCCTATTTTATTTTGAGGTAATTGCCCTCCCCTCTGATCTGCTTTAAGTGGGTAAAAAAGTCCCTTTAAACACCTAGTTTTGTATTCAAGGCAAATGTGTCTATGTTTTAATTTCAGTTATCTTGAGAATGGCTTCAAATATGCATTACTTGAATATACGAAAAATGGAGCCAACATTTTTATAGTTCCTCATTGTTTGACCACATGATTTTATACACAAACCTCAGTGTTTCTTCATATTTTTTTTGTGTGTGTGTGTGTGGGTGGGCAAGATATAGTTGTGGCTTTTTTTTTTTTCCCTTGGCAAGATACAATTCTTAAACATTCGGTTATTACAGTGCATCTACTAACATATTTCACAAATTTGAGTTTGGGGTATTTTTAAAAAATGAACTGTTGCAACACTGTAAAATGAGTTGGGAGAAAAGAGGTATTTTTGATAGTATATGTATGTTCCAAAGTTGAAATAAAGGACACTTTGACATATAAGATAGAAGTCTTAGAGCCACTTGAAAAACAATATGCAAATTTCTGGCTGGATTCCATTCATCCTACCTAATTGCAACTTGATTAAAATTACAACCAAGGTGAGAATTTTACTGCCCTTGTGGTCATTACCCTAATGGCTATGATAGACCACCCTAGTGTACTTCAAAAATTGAACATTTTCATTGTACTTAAAAAGGGGCACTGCACTTTTCAAGCAATATCCGGTGAATATTTTGTGATACCCAGTATAACAATATTTTGGGTGGGTTTATTTAGCTTTAGGGAGCAATACAGTTTTTATGTGGTACTTTTCACCTGTTCTTTTTGTTCTCATCTTAAATTTGGTACTCCAAACAATCATCTGATATGGTTAGGTCTAGTATTTTCTCCCTCCTCTCTGTTGCTGAAGGGAGTAGGGCACAGAGAGGATGTAATTTCCCCTACTAAGGTCAAAATTACATTTGGAGCTCTGTTTTGCTAAGTCCTGGTTCCTAATGTTTGAAGTAGATCACTTTCTATGTAGGTAACCAATGAATAATTATATTCCATTTCTTTAGGTGCATGACCTCAACAAGGCTAAAGCCATTATATTGACTACAGGTGTTGGTGTTTGGGTAATATCTTTCATTTGAGTAGTGCACATACATAAAAATTTATTTAAATGATTATATATACATATATACCTACCTATCCACTACCATGGAGTATTGTATCTTGTTTGTGCTTCCTTTCATCCACCATCTTGGACTGTCCTAGTTGGTAAATGTCTACACTCATGATAGCTCACATTCTTTGATGACTAATTACACAGTAGAAACTATATTGAAATCATTGCTTTTGTCAACCCTTCTGAATTCTCTCAACAACTCTGAGATAGGAACTAATGTTATCTCTTCTTATAGATGATGATACTGAGGCAGAGAGTTTTGCTGACTTGCCCACAGTCCTATGATAGTAAGTGAGCCAAGATTCTTACTCCAGATCTGCTAACCACTGTGCTATTTGAAAGGCCACTATATTCTCAACATAGTTCTTATTTTCTGCCTTTGGCTCCTATTCTGCCCTTGACATAGTTGAATTTCACTCTCTGCTAATTCTCCTAACTAATAAGGACAATCTTGACTTAACCCCATTCCAGTAGGTTTTACAAAGATTTCTACTCCTGGGTCTTCTTTTAACTTAGTAGTGCTGGTTTTCTATGTCATCCAAAAATTGTTCAGTTGTAAGTATGAAACACTGAGTCCTAAAACCTCTGAATATGTCCTTTATTATTATTATTTTTTGGTTGAAACATAATGAAGCTTCTAAAGAGCTATGTGTAACTTAGACCATACTACAAAAAATATAATTTTAAATTTTAGGTCATAGTTTTCAATAGTCCCTAGTCTAATGGGATTGTTGCAATAGTATATATTGGAAATGCATGATTTTGGTAGCATAAAGCTTAAAAACTTTAGTTAGGGATACATAAGCCATTGCAAGTTTTGAGAAGGAATGTTAAACAGCAGTATTTGAAGTTGTTAGAGAAGCCTAAAAATATTTAAACAATTAAAAACTCCCATATTAAGTTACACAGGTTAGTACTTCCCATGTGAAAAATTGCTAACACTCTAATTTTGAATGTCTTTTGAAATAACCTGTCCCATGAATATCTGTTAAAGCTTTAGCATACACTGAGTGGAGACGCTCTAGGGTTTTCCAGGGGCTGCCTTAATGCTCTTTGATACTTACAACTCCAGTCCAGAGACCAAATTCTCCTAGTGGGCGTCAGTGTCTGTTACATTCTGAATGGAATGCTGAATGGAGATACCCACTAAAGGGCAGATGGACAGTAAGCAGTCAGATTTTCATGGTGTGCTGAGGTTGCTTATACCCACCCAACAGCCCTGATTATGAAGAATAAATAGAAAAGGATGTGTCTGTATGTGTCTGAGATCCTCTCTACCTCACTGATTGTTTCCCTTTCTCCAGTATTTAATCGCAATATAGATTACATTATCACAATTGAGCTTAACAAAGGCTGGTCTTTCTCTACTTTTAATTTAAGGTTTAATTCTTTTGTTTCTATTATTGGCCCTTCTGAGCTATTCAGTTAACAGATGGTTCTTGTCTCCTAGATTTTGGCGGGAAGATAAAACTCTCTTTGGTGTGCCAAATCCTGGAGAGAGCAGAGGCACCAAAGGAGAAGTGGGTAACAGGATCTTTGGCTTCTCTTTGTTTTTCATCTCTTCCACACAGTTTGTCAGTTGTATTGATGGGTTGTAACTCCCTTTCCCGTGACATTTACCACTTAGTGTTGAACCTCTTGGTGGTTTTTCTTACCCCACTCTCTTCCTTCTTTCAGGAAACTTAATTTCCTGAAAGGATGCACTCCCCCGCTTACTCTGTATATACCAAAGAGTAATCACATTACTATCTCATTGCCTCCCTGTGTACTTTTGCTTCTAGTAGACCAAGATCCTGAGGTGTGGGAACCTTGCTTTTTCATCTGTGCCTCTTAGCTCCCCAGCATGATGTTTGGCCTCCTGGCACTTCTATCTGTTGAAATCAGGGAACAAACCAGGTACCATCTTAGTCATGTTTCTCTCCTGCTCAAGAATCTATGAAGAGGGGCGCCTGGGTGGCTCAGTGGGTTAAAGCCTCTGCCTTTCGCTCAGGTCATGATGCCAGGGTCCTGGGATAGAGCCCTGCATCCGGCTCTCTGCTCAGCGGGGAGCCTGCTTCCTCCTCTCTCTCTCTGCCTGCCTCTCTGCCTACTTGTGATCTCTGTCTGTCAAATAAATAAACTCTTTAAAAAAAATCTATGAAGAGGAGCACCTGGGTGACTCAGGTCATGATCCCAGGTTCTTGGGATCGAGCCCCGAGTAGGGCTCTCTGCTCAGCCAGAAGCCTGCTTCCCCGCACCCCCACCCCCGGCCTACCTCTCTGCCTACTTTTGATCTCTCTCTGTCAAATAAATAAAATCTTAAAAAAAAAAAATCTATAAAGACCTCTCACTGCTAGTCAGACCAGCCCTAAGCTTGAACCAATCTTCATTTTTATTAATTATTACTTAAATACTTGAAATCATACAAATTTATAAGTTAACTTCTTTGTTTGAAATGAAGTAAAATAAGAAGTGGAATTCCCTACCTACAGCAGTCTACACCCAAGTAGCCATTCCCGATTCTAATCTCCCACTCACAGAAGCCCCTTTTCGTTGGGTCCATCATGTGCCCTGTGAGTTTTCTCTGTTGCAGAATTCTGAATGGAGTCACGCCGGCCAAGGCTCGACTCTTCCCACTGTCTCTCTCAAACCTGCTCAGCTGATGTTCCAACTTCCGTGACATATATTCCCAGCCATGCTCCGGTACTTACGTTCTCAATGATGATTGTTTTCAGGTGTTGCATTATTTGTTCTTCCAGTAAGATTTGCAGTCCCTTCCAGCAACCATGGCTTTTCTTTCTGTATTAAAGATATTTACAGGGTATGTGCAAGCGATCTCCTACTAGACATCCAGGTGAATTTTTAAATATAAAGGAATTGAGTTTTTAAATGGCACTTATGTTAGTTCACATGGTAAGCATGAAAATTCCACCAAGTGTCCGGCACTATGTTAGAAATAAAGAATTTACAGACTGAAAGAAAAAAAAAAAACTGTAATGGCAGAACAGAAATGGGTCTGTTTTTTCTGTCTCTAATGTACACAGCACATGCCTTTAATATCTACTACGCTGTGTTGCAATGCTGTGTGAGTGCCTCGTGGCCCCCTCCCTGTAGCTTTTGCTCCTCTAGCCCAGGGAGTGGATATTATAATTTTAGGTTTTCAGGGTATGGTACAATACCTGGCACATGCTCCATTTTTGGAGAATGTTTAGAATGAACTGTTGAACTGAACATTCAGTATAATTTGAAGAATGCTATAATGGAAACTTTATGGATACCATGGAAGGACAGGAGAAGGATACCTACCCTATTTTGTTTCTTGGCCACAGTAAGTTCCCTTTGCCAAATGACAGCCCCATCCGATTGCATTTGGACACAGTTTCACTTGGACAGTAATTTTACTTAAACCGACATTGGCAGTGCTCGCTTGGATTACATTTTTGAGGAGGTGCTGTAATTTAGAAGCATGTAAGTTGGCTGAACCAGGGTCTTATTTCTGAATAAGGCCTTAAAGATTTTTTACAGAGACCCATATTTAGCAAACTTTGGTATTCTTTTTTTCTTAAGCCATATAGAGTTTTCTGAAGTTCATCAGTCTACTGAATCATCCTGTTGGTGTTTTAAAACTCACTTATTGGTAAGATTAGCAGAAAGATTTTCCCAGACTGTTAATAGAATGTCTAATTCTGGAAAGCAGGCGTGATGTACCATTCAGGTAAATAAGAGTTATATCTGTATCTTCTGCACCTGTTTTGAATTTTTATTTATAATGAGAATGTTTCACTTTTCTATAAAGGAATTAATCAAGTTGATGTGAATCTCACTTATTTAAGGATAACAAGTTGAAGAAGTTTCTGGGAGCATGGGTATGGCTAGAGGGGAAAGCCCAGAACTGTGAGGCCATACAGAATGGTTTTCTCCAAAACAGAAGAGTTAGTTCTAGAAGTAGCTGAACAGGGTAGGGGGTTGTGCATGGGGCTGGAGCTGATGAGGAAAGGTTTCTAGGAACCCTGTCAAGAGACAGATTGTCAGGGTAGGTGGCTTATGCTGTTGTTTTAAGAAGCTTTCAGTTCAAAGGTGTTGGTGATTAGATGAGTTGTGTCCGTTTAGGCTGCTGAGTGTGTGGGCCGTCTGCACTGGTTTTGTTTGTGATCGAGTCGCTGAGACCACGAAGGTCAGCGGATGATGTTAGAACTTGGTGCCAATCAAAGCTTTTGTTTAAATGCTTTGTTGAACAAGTAATATTTAGGGATTTTTCCCCTAATGACTTGAATGAAGGAAAAGCACCCTGGAACATATAGAAACAAAGAATACTGGACCAGAGATGGTCAAACAGTTGTGTGTTTCGAAGGCTAAGATAGGTTCAGCATTATAAGGGGTATAATGTGATGCACATAATTTTTCAGAATTTCTAATTCTGAAGAAATTGGGGATAGAATACTATTCCTTGATTCATTCTTACCAGTTGGAATCAAAAGATTTTATTTCAGAACATTCATACAGCATTATTTTCTGTAAATTTAAGCAGGTCACAGCGTTCATGGAAATAACTTCTGTTTTACTTTTTTTTTTTTTAAGATTTTATTTATTTATTTGGCAGACAGAGATCACAAGTAGACAGAGAGGCAGGCAGGGGGTGGGGGGAGCAGGCTCCCTGCTAAGCAGAGAGCCCGATGTGGGGCTCGATCCCAGGACCCTGGGATCATGACCTGAGCTGAAGGCAGAGGCTTTAACCCACTGAACCACCCAGGTGCCCCCTGTTTTACTTTTAATACATAAAAATGTATTACAATTACAAAAGATTCATATGATTCTGAAATAGGTAATTTTTAACCTATTTCAAAATTCCACCACCTTTCCCAAATTAATTTCTCGAAGCTCCTACACACACACACACACACACACACACCCATGTGCACACGCACACCCATGTGCGCACACACACCCAAGCACATTTTTCTGGTACCACACTCTCTATATCTTGCAACTTGCCTTTTTCACTTAATGGTGGAACTTAGAGCTTATTCTCAGTCATTGCTCATAATTCACCTCATGCTTTTTCATGGCTGAAGTAGTCTACAATTTAAATGTGTCGGATATTTATTCTACTTAAATTTGAGGACAAATAATCAAGCTTTCTTTAAGCAGGATTTATGCCTGAAGAAGTCCTAAGAGACTTTACAGAGAATGATAGGCATTTCAGAAATTCCACATTCTATGAACTGGTATTAGGGGCATAGAATGAAATGAGGAAGGTGAGCTACAATTAACAGTTCAAAAGTAGCAGAGGACCTTGTAACATTATTTCCAAATGCTCATTGCTGCAACTTTTAGGCCAAAGAGCTTATTGGTGTAATCCGTGTTTTAAAGAAAACGCAGACTTTGTAGATAAGAGCTGATTTATGAAGTGTATAGTCCTCTTTTCTTAATGTAAATGCTTTGTTCTCTTCACCCCTCAGTTCTGTTTTATCTTCGGAATGTTTATCATTTCTTGGAAAATAATTCAGCTGATAGGAAAGGCTGCTTGCTTTTTAAAAAAGCAAGAAAACTAACAATTTGTGGACTGAAGTCCTGGGTTTTGACCATGGTTAAGAAGCTACTGGCCAGCTGTAGACCACCGTCTCATTAAAATACAAGCTACAGCATTTAAGATTACAAATGCACATTTTATGGGGTGATAAACTCTTCTTCTTTATCCACCATCTCCGGAAAAGAGCAGTAGTGTAATTGGACTACAGACTTTCACCCACACATAGTTGGTTTTCCAACTGTAAATTTGGTTACATCTTACAGATTTGAGTTAGCTGCTTCACGGCGGTCATTTAATCCATGAAGACCTGTTAAACCCCAAATTGAGAGGTGAAGAGTTGCCATTTTCTTTTTATAGGTCCAGAACCTTGTCATTATTTAAAATGCAATCTATTTCAACCAATTTTTTGTCTTTAAATTCTACTTTTTGACTTTATTTTCTTGATTTTCAAATTATTCAGTGCTTTCCTCTTTGTTATATTTTCTATCCCATAATCTCTTTGCTTACAGGAACTGTCCATTTTAAAGTTTTTTTCTGAATCCTTAAGGGACCAGATCCGGTAGTGGCATTCAGGGGCTTGTTAAGTGAGTAACCGTGATGCCATGGAGTTTTCATAGAGCTTTATGTATTGTTAATTGCCATCCATTAAGTCTGTTCTAAGTAATATGTACTATAATCTGTCAAAAATCTGAGCTTTTAATGAATCCTCCAAGCTGCTTTTCTTTCCTCTCCTTGAAGAGTCAGGTATATTTATTTTCACCTGTGCAAGCCAATTATCTCTGGTCCAGATGTCCCAGGCCTACCAGGGAATCTGAACTAGGATACTTAGCCTGTAAAGTAGTTCTTCTTTTTACGCTTTGTTGCAATGTGTGTGAGTTAGTGGGAAAACACGTGTTTCTAATCTATTGTTTCTGTGTGCAGAGCATCTATTATAAGCCAGTCGATTTGCATATGCTATTACAAATCTTTGCAACAGCCTCATAAAGTCAGTGATGTCCCTGTTTTATACAGAAGGAAATAGACAACCAGAGGCCTGTTGCTGTCCTGAGTCACAGAGCTGCTAAGAGCAGAGCTGTGATTCAAACCCAGACCTAGCAGACTTAAAACAAAACTTCTTTTTTTTTTTTTTTTTTTTTTTTTTTTTTTTTTTTAAGATTTTACTTATTTATGACAGAAAGTGAGCGAAGGAACATAAGCAGGGGGAACTGGAGAGGGAGAAGTAGGCTACCTGCCGAGCAGGGAGCCAGGTGAGCCAGGTGTGGGGCTCCGATGTGGGGCTCGAGCCCAGCGTCCTGGGATCATGACCTGAGCCAAAGGCAGATGCTTAATGACTGAGCCACCCAGGTGCCCCCTAAAAAGCACTTCTTTTTCACAATCTGTAACTAGTAAAATTCTGTTAGTGCATTATAGAGAAAAGATTACAGAGTTAGAAGGCAATCAATTTGGAGGCCTCTCAGAACCAGCTCAGCCACTGTTAGCTATGTGACTTCTCTTAATCTCAGGTTCCTTTTTTGCAAAATAGGATTACTACTGCCCACCTTGTAGGATTATTATAAAGACTAAAGGGAAATGTGAAGCCTTTGGCATGTTGTAGGTTTGCAAACTAGTGACCCACACTACCCTTCCAAGTTAAGATACCTTCTGCTAGAAGTAAATGCCAGCACTGACCAGCATTAAACAGAATTTTAATTTACTGTCCCGAAACAGAAGATACTGGTTAGCGTGTTCCCGTTGTTTTTCACTGTAGGTCTTTTGAAGAGTAGAACAGATTTCAGTCCTAGCAGCAATGCAATTTGTAGTGGGCATGTTTTCTTTTTCTTTTCAATCCTTTGTTTTAATCTCATTTGGAGTTGCAAAATTTTCTGAAGGGTCTTATGCTGTCTAGGGCCCTAGGCTGGAATGCTGTCTTAGCCCATTGATGTGGTGAGCTGTTGGAAGAGGTAGGAGTGATTAAGAATGCGATGGCATTAGAAAACAAATGAGTTGAACACATATTTCTCTGACCACTAGAATTTCGATGGAGCTAACTGGTAAGTTTGTGAGTGTTCTTTGCAAAACAGTCAATTTCACTTGACTGAAATTTTCTTTTTCTCTTTAAAATTGTTTTTTAGGATGCAGAATAGAAAACTGTGATTCTTGCTTTAGCAAAGACTTTTGTACCAAGTGCAAAGTCGGCTTTTATTTGCATAGAGGCCGCTGCTTTGATGAATGTCCAGATGGTTTTGCACCATTAGATGAATCCATGGAATGCGTGGGTGAGTAGTTTTCGTGTAACTTTTAGACTTTTAACACCTGATTCTTGAAAAATAATGCATGCTGGATATATTCAACTCAAAAACAAATTGGTTCTCTTGTTGTTAATTAGAACTGACTATTACTTAAGGTCTTTGCTGACTTCCTGAATTTTTTAGGCATCAAGACATGGGTAGTCTCCTGCTAAATCTTACTATAAAATTTGCTAGTTGTGTGTTAGCTAGTTCAACTGTTCAAGTGCTGATATGGTTTTATCATCTGTAACTCCTATATTTCTTACCTTAAATTATTAATAACTGTTAGAGAAAAACATTTTGTGTAAAAGAAAAATAATTTTCAAGTAGCACCATGTAGTCATCTGTTCTGTCACTTTGGTTCTGTAGATTAATTATAGAGTTTCTTGTTTAGAAAAAAAAAATTTAAAAAAAACTGGGAAGAAATTTTTGTGCAAAATGGATTTTGTTGATGATTGCATGTTGCAAAAGTACATTAAAACAATGTTACTTTTACTAAATTTAGATATCTAGGATGCATAACTTAATATACACCTACACCCTGTTCATGAATAATTAGGAGTACACATTTTATAAGTTTTAAACTTTCAGAGTGTTGGAAAAACACTGACGTTTTTATACAGCTGATGAAAAGGTAAAGATCTATAGTGCCTACACTTTGGTGAATGCCTAATCGAATGACTCTAATCTTCAGGTGTAATGGCATTGTCCCCACACTCACTTACACCCCCACTGGCAAATTTTATTTGACATATTATACATCTGATATGATCTATAACAGAATTATGTATTATAAGCGAGATTTTCCATCCCCTTAAGATGGAGACTTAAAAAAAAAAAAAAAGAACTTCTTTTCTGCAGAAATACTGTTGAAAGAGTCTGTAATTACATATTTGAAGGTTTGCAGAGAACACATTTAAATAACAGGTTTTTGAAGAAATGTGTACTTATGTTCCTGTTTACGTGTGGGTTCATACATTCGTACAGGTGACACACTATTAAAAAAGTCACTAGAACAGGATATTCAGAATGTTGGATTTGCTTTTGAGAGACAAGACTCACACCCGTTACACATGTTAAGTGGAAACTCTTATGAAATCCTTAAATATAAAAAATTACAAATAGAGTCCTATGCACTTCCCTAAATAAAAATCTTAAACAGCTTTGAAAAATCTCAGAGTAACCACGATGCCTGCTGAGATCTGAAATGTTAAAATACTGTGTGTGGACTCCAGGCCCAGGTCCTTAATCTGCTAGTTCGAAGGGGCATTTTAATGGTGAATTTGGTGAGGAGGTTTAACTTTACGTATTTTTATCCTTTTATCCGTCAATCCAGGGGTTTGGACAGTAGCTGACATTTCTAGTTTATGAATTTACAAAAGGAGATGCTGAAAGCTTTTACGTATAAACAAACATTTTTAAATATCTGACTGTTCCCGATTATATGAGATAGAGCACCAATTTAGGAAGTAAGAAATATATACTGTGGTTTTTAGATACCTGTTAAAAGAATTCAGATAACTGGAAAATGCAAAATAAAATCCCTGTCCTTTTCAGAAACTGACTTCCCAAATAAAACTAACATACTTGCGAATTACTATGGGGGCATCCAGAATTAACATGTAATATTTTGTCTTCTGTCCTGGTTTGAAAAGAGGATCTTCTGTAGATTTTAGCTGTTGACTCTTTTAAAGAGTATATATTTCTGTGTCTTTAGAATGAACTAATAGTTCTTCAAAAAATGAACTAAGATTCAAAGTAATAGTTTTTAAATTACTTATGTGGTAGTTGCTTCTTATAGCTGAAAGTAACCCTATGGTTCAAAAAAATTGAAGCATCCAAAAGGGGAATACAGATCTTTGTGGGCTGTACAACTGAAATTATCTGAAGGGGGTTTGTGTAGAAACCAGCTATATAATTTGATGGTAGCAGAGCAAATGGATACCAAATCGTTATCTGTGTTTTTTGTTTTTTTGCTTTTTTTTCTCTATTAGAAGGATGTGAAGTTGGTCATTGGAGTGAATGGGGAACTTGTAGCAGAAATAATCGCACATGTGGATTTAAATGGGGTCTGGAAACCAGAACACGGCAAATTGTTAAAAAGCCAGCAAAGGATACGATACCGTGTCCAACCATTGCCGAATCCAGGAGGTGTAAGATGGCCCTGAGGCATTGTCCAGGAGGTGAGTTTAGAGAATTCCTGTCCTGCGTGGGCTGTGTGCTTTCTGAGTTCTTCTCCCCGCAGAGCAGCACAAAGGAAACTTGGTAATAACATCGGAGACGGGGGAAAATGTCCCACTGTACTCACTTACAAGACAAGTGCTTAAATTGTGAAGAATATAAAGTGAGTATTTCATTTCCACAATGCCTCAAAATGATTTAGAAGAGTGCGTGACAAATGAGCTTACTAAAGTGAGATTTCTAGGGGCGGGGAGGGGGAAAGAGAGAGAGAGAGTGTGTGTGTGTGTGTGTGTGTGTGTGTGTGTGTTTTGCTGATGGACCGTAAAAGCGGGAAAATCAGGCCTTTATAGATGTTGCTCTGAGGGAAGTGGCCAACTTTCAGCTGAGAAGAGTTTAGATTAGAAAGGTTTATGAAATCTGTAAAATCATCTGTATCGTTACTAGTTGAAGATGACAACTTAAAATAAACTTGCCCAAACACTGGGAAGAATAAATGTTGTCTTAATGTTACCATAATTAGCCGATTCCCTGTGTTTGGATAATAATTTGTAGAAAACAGCTACTGGTATGTGTGTGTTTATTCATGTCTTTGTAGTAATTGTGCTGATTTGCTGTAATTATTCTGTAATAACAGGATTCGGCCCATTTACAAATTAGGAGAAGCTTAGGTGCTGGAGGGAGCCCAGTTAGTACAGGGAAATGCAGTTTTTAGCATTGTTGCTGTGGTTCTGAGAACATAATCTCTTGTTCCCGTTTTCACACTAGCAAACGCTACATTGCCAGAGATGAAGTGGGGGTTTTTCTAGTGTGCAAAATAGAAAAGCAAAAAAGAAAGTGGTGTTTGGAAAATCGCCCTTGAAAATAATCAAAACATTTGTTTTGCCTTCATTCTCGCTGTTGGTGCATTGCTTTCCAGCTCTGCGGCTATAGCCCAGAAAGAGAATATATATCTGCTCAAATGGGTTTTATATCCCTAGTATGCTTCCACCTAGGGATGTCTATGGCCCATGGAGGACAAAACTTTGAAGACTCGAAGACTCCGGTCGGCTTTTGAGAACTATTAGATCCAGATTCAGAAGCTACTATTAGGAAGGCAGCTTTTCCTCTTGAATTAGTTTTGCTTTTCTTTGCTGGGTCTTTGAAACAAAGTTTTTTTGGGTCTGCTTTTCACTAACAAGGATGGTTTTGTTCAGTTAAACTGAGTATTTTTCAGTCAAAATAAAAGAAAATATTTTCTTACAAAACTAATAAGCCACTTCTTGGATAGCTGAGAGCATTTAACCTGCAACCTTGTGCCTAAAAACAAACCTGATGTATTCAGGTATTGGAAAGAAAGACTTTCTTTGTTGTATATTGTTTATGTAACTACCCCCCACCATTCCTCTTCCAGCAATGTGGTCCCCCAATTGTGGTTTACGTTAATAACAAAAATTAACCCGAAAATGCTCCTATAATGAACATGCTTATGTGTAACAAGAAGCAGCATGTTCCCCTCCTCTCCAAAATTATTTTGACCTAGCCCCAGTCTTGCTTGAAAATTTTGTAGATAACAGCAACATTGTTAACTTATGATGTTTATTGAATTTGTGTGTGTGTGTGTGTGTGTATTTTTTTTTTTGCTTCTAGCAACAGTATACTGTCTTCACAGAATATAACCTGACACCATCAGCAGTTGAAATTATGTCAAAACAAATGTTTGTGTGTCATCTGCTAATAATCTTTTTGAAAAGTGAACCAGTAATGAACTCTGATTTAGTTCATATTTAGGTTGTACCAAATATTAGGTGAGAGAGAGCAGCTATCACTCTAATCCCTGTATCGACATTCTCAGTTAAATAAATTGAATTTTTATATGACCTTTAAGTTTAGTAAGTTCAGAAAGTTGAATCAGAACTTGTTCTATGTTTTGTAAAAGGAAAACTAAAATAGAATTGTTGATAGATATGGAAAGTTACTCTCCAATTAAAAAAAAAAAGCTTCTATTTACAAATGTAGGAAATGAAAAGTAAAAAAATAAAATTTTGCAATTTGAGCACCAGTTGATAAAATGGGCATAACTTTCAGCAGAGTATCCCACCTTGCCTCAGGTGAGAGAGGGAAAATTTCCTTTCTTCCATAGGTCATGGTGATTAATGGAAGAATGGAGAAGAAAACCACTTTATCCTATTTTACATCTTGACTTGATTTCAGTGATCTGCTTTGACAAACCATGCAAAAATGTAGTCGTAATCAGGTTGGGAATACAGGCATTTTTCAGATCTTTTCAACATATGTATGGATTTCTCTCCTGTTGGAGCCAATCTTAACCTGATTGCACACAAATGCAGCCTTAACCTCCTTCACACTAAAGCGCTGGCACATTAAAGTCAGCTGCTTTTGATTACTGGAAGGCATGAGTTAGAGGTCAGCGAAATGGAATAGTCACTAAGTGTATAAGATATTACACTGAAATCTATTAAAAATGAGACAACAAATGGCTACAAGGTAAAAACCAGTATAATATTTTAGCTTATTTTTTTTCTCAATTATTGCCTGCTTATCTGCTTTTCCAAAAAAGAGTATACCTGGCAATACCTTAAGTCATGGACTGATTTATACTTGAAGTCACTCTGTTCCTTCCCAGCCTTTTCTTCTAGATTAGTTACCTTTTCCTTTTATTTCTGATGACATACTTGTAGAGTTTTTTGGGCTTTTCTGACACTCGTTCTGGTGTGGAGATCACGAGGTCTGGGTCTCTGCACCCTGTCAACTCATTAATTCTATGACCCTTGGGAAGTCACTTAACCTCTCTTGGCCTCTATTTCCTCATTTGTAAATTGAGGGTATGGGGGGGTGAATTTCTAAGATCCAGTCAACTCTAAAATCCAATGGTTCTACGACAAATTGCCGAAAGATACTGGCAAGTTCTGTGGTTGTCACAGAAACCCAAGAGTGTTGTTCATGACGGAAGAACTGAATGCTTTTCCAGTAGCTATACCGTGCGTTTGCCAAGCCTTTGCTTTTGGTAGCTTTTCACCCCCATCCTGCCTCTACTTAGGTAGTCAGCCCTTATAGACTAATCAAGACTCCTTAAATCTGCCTGTGACCTGTGGTTTAAAGAAATTCATTCTGGAGGGACTAAATTTTCTGTTCCTATATAACCTGGAGCTTCAAATGGGAGGGATTTCTAGTTTGGACCATGTCGTACATTAGATAATCTATTAATAGAAAAATTTAAACATGCCATTATATCTAAATGACAAATGGAGAACAAAAGCATTGGAGGTGAGACATGGAGTTTGTTCCCATGCAGGGGGAATAGTCATTTGGGTAACTGTAATCTTCAGGATTGGCCAATGTAACCTCAGCCTAGAATATTTTGTCCCAGGTGTATGGCATTCTTTGTCACATTTTAAGATCCCATGGTAACTAATTTTAATTTATCAGATACTATGGAGCACTGCTATGTAGCAATCACTGGTCTAGGCACAAGAGTACTCAGAGTCTTTAGAGAACATTTTCTGCTGGGAATCATGGCAATAAAGAAGTGGGTGGGTGAATTCACAGTTTCATGTAGAGATGGAGACTGGTGACAGACATGAAGCAGAATAATCAAGTAAACGATTGAGATAGAAGTGTATTATTTTATATAGGGTATTCAGGGAAATCAAGGGAGTCCCATTTGATCAGAGATCTGAATGAAGGAGACCTTCTGCAGAGCTAAAGAAAGGATTCGTTTTTTAAGCTATTGACCCAACGGTTGGTTGTGATTCTCCCAAGTTACATTAGGGAGGAGGAAGGATCTGCAGTCTGGGGAGGTTCTGACTGGTCCAAGGCGATACATAGCAAGTTTCTAGTGGTAGGGCCAAGAGCAGAACCTGCTGCCTAGGAAACCCAAGTGTTCCTTGTTCCTATAAAATAAAAGAGAAAGCTAGAGTTGTCCATTAAAGAAGCCAACTTTAAACTGTTTCTCCCTGAAACTAGACACATCCTCTTAGTTTTTCTCTACAAATACTCTTAAAAAACATGGTGCCTGTATTACTACCCCCCTCTTAATATCTTCCAGCTTGAAAGAGGAAAACAGACGCTGAAGGTCATTTCATAAACACCAAAGTATTGAACCCCTGGCTTGGCTTTGATTCAGCTGTTCCTACAAAGACCTTCTTTAACTTTGGTGTTATTGGTCATTTTGTTGTTGCGGTGGGGGGGGCGGGGAAGTGTGACTTCCAGATTATTCTTTCCATCATTATTGTTTTGGAATCACCCTCTGGGCTAGCACCTGAGACTACCTTGTGTTGAGTCATACTCAGCACTCACCTCTGCCCCCTCACTTTCCAGCCTGCGCAGCCCCCCTCTGGGGGATCTGAGTCCCACCCTCACATTTCGAGCTCTGTGCCCAGCATGGCTTTTCTTTCTGACCCAGTCAAGCAGTCAGGCTGATAGTGTAATTTAGGTGATGCTTTGACATACACTCAGATAGCTTTGTCTCTCTTGCTTGTGGTTATGCCCACTCAGCGTGCCATGGTTATTAGTAATACTATGATGCAATTCTTTAAGCCCTCATCAGATTTTCTCAGAACTGTGCTGAAATTTAAACATGGAATGTGCTACTATAAACTATTTCAATTTGAAAATAACTCCTTTCTCTTATGAGGCATTACTTGACCCTCATCTACCTTTCTTTTTTAAAGCGGCTTTTAATGTGATAGGAAACAAAAGAAGATATTATTTAGCAACTTAGAAACTTAATCTCTGCAAACATCTTTTTAAGAGGCAATATTAAAAGACCCCTCTAATCTTCGTTTTCTGTATATAAACTGACTGCAATATGGGGACTAGGTATTAGATAAAAGAACTAAAGATGGTTGTGGATCGTGATGGATTGAACTGAGAGCAGGAAATAAAGCACATTTGCAGGAGGATAGGGTCAAGAAAATATGTTTTAGACATGTGTTCTTTATTTCTCTACATTTTGTTTACATTTGAGTTGCAATTTATGTGGTCTGTTTTATACATGCCAACCTTAAGAGTAGTTTGGAAGGCAACGGATAAGAGAAAAACCTCTTTTGAGACTTTCAGAGCTGTCAGGAATGTGGGCACTGGGATTATTCTACAAAGAAGAGAGATTCTAAAGAGGGAATTCTTGTTGCCTCTCTGTTATGCTAAATACCTTATTTGTGTTACTCATGTTAAGCAAATCGTACTATATTTTCCAGGTACTCTGGATACATGGCAGCTGATAGTAACGTTTATGGAGATCATAAACTGGGACAGTCATGCAGAAACAGCCCCATTTTAAATGTAGATGTATACCTATATAAAATTGACATTTAACAAAGATCCACCTGACTCTAAACGTTTCTCTTAGTAGTTACAGTGTCCAAAATTCCTGTTTCAGTGGTCTGAACCATGAGCCTTTAAGCAGTGTCTTGGGAAGTGCTCCCACCCTCTTTGCCCCCTTCCCTATCCTTTTATAATTTTTTTAATTTGTTTCCTTGAAGGTGGATGGGGTATCACCATGGGGACCTGTTGGTACTGGTGGTGGTGATTTTGTGTTTGTTGCTTTTTAGCAGTGATTTCCTTCAGATTTACTCATTCTCACATTTCAGAGGGTAATTGTCTTAAGGCGGGGGGAGAACAGAGAAGTGGGCTTTAAAGCAATGTGCACCAGAGAAGATGAGAATTTACGAGGGCAAAATTAATTACAATCTTGGACATAGACCTAAAAATCTAAGACCTGATGACTTGGAGTCAGGGAAGGACTAGAAGACTGGCTCCCTGCCAGTTTCATTTTGAGCCCTTCTCAGTGCCAGCCTTGCTTGCCAGAGGGGCCGGGGAGGGCCCAGGGAGCAGGCGAGAGAAAGAAGCCACACCTTTGTGCGGCTCTCTTCAGCTTCCCATCTGGGAGCTCTACTACTCTCATTTAATAAGGTCTGGAGCAACATGTCCTCATCTCTTTTATGGGTACTTGTAATAAGGATTTCTCAACTGCACATGCCACCAAAGCCCTGATGTTCTACGCGTAACAAGGCAAGGACAGGAAAATTCCAAAGGGGCTTTTCTCTTACGAATTTTACACAGCAGTAAGCTACTCTGTTCTTAATGTAAAATATATAAAGTAATTTTTACAACACTAAAATAAAAACGTTAATAGGTCACACATGTTGTCAGTAGTTAAGTTTTCCCCCATTCCCCTTTCAGGGGACTTTTTTTTTTTTTTTTTTTTCCGTTATGAGATAAGAAAGCCTGAAGTATAAATCCCCTAATGGTTTCTTAGAACAACTTACTTTCCTCATCAGACACCTCTTTAGAATCTTTAAATAATGTTGATAAGGAGGGCGCAGGCGGTTTACTCATGGAGATTTCCTGTAAATACTTAGCCAGCTACTAGACCGACCTAGAGCTGTAGTTGTAGATATCGTCCAGGATCAGGAGGCACAAAGAAATCTTTTAATGGAAATAATGACAGAGTTTTACTAAAATCTCAGCATGACTCATGTTGTCATCATACAGAAGTGGTTAAGATGATAAAATTACTCTGCAATGCAGTGGGGCAAAAAGGTTCAGGTGGCAAAAGTTATTACTATTAATTTAAACTAAAAATGTAAAGGCAGTAGGTTTTGCTTTACAACTGACCTGTTTATATAGTACTTGGACTTCCAGTTTCTGTGTGTCAGTATTATTTTCTTCTATTTGAGGATGTCGGAAACTAGGAGTAAGATATTTGAACTTGTATAGTCAGGAGACATTTAATGATTGATGTTATGCCCTCATGTCTATTAGTCAAAGGATTTAATAATAACAATGTAAACAGATATTTAATAACATGTTATCTTAACAAAATTTAAGCATCAGAACTAGGAAAAACTTCTAAGAGGAGCTCAGGACTGATAAAGGCAAGAGACCATATGAATATATGTTGGTTCACACAATCGAGCCAAACTTTTGACCTTGGGTTTGCTACCCAAGGCAAAGGGGAAAATAGATATGGCTCTTTCTATCTTAATTTCAAATAAATGGCTAATTATAAAATACAATATAATTTAATAATATCTCCAGGGGGAAAATCTGTATACATATATATGCACATAACATATATACATAAATGTATTAATATATACATCTACATATGACATATATGTGGATATGAACATGTACATATATCTGTACACACAAATATAAGTACTCCTTCCAATTTCCAACACATGAAAGTGTGTGCATCCGTGTAGGAGGGGTGGGACTTGCATCATAGAATTAAAGAAACTAACGATTCTCACAGGAAACATTACTGTTCCGTAGAGAGACAAACACTAAACAGTTTTCTCAAATGAGAAATCACACCCAGAATAATGAGCAGTACGGTGGACAGTGTCTTTACCAATATCCTCATCCCCAGCATATGTTTTCAGAAGAGAAAAGGCAGCTTGGGAGTGTTTGTTCTTCAATGGAAGCTGAAGACATAATTGCAAAAGTCGACTCTCTCCTGGCCTGGGCAATATGGAATCAGGATTTGTTGACTTACCAGTTGTATTTGAGTACAGTTGTCCTGTAGGTTCTTTTAGTAAACATTGAATACATTTAGAACTTCATGGAATTGAGAGAATCCAGAAAATGTGTATTTGTATTGAGGGTCAGTTAGCCTTTGAACTTGACAATAACTGTGGTGTCTTCTCTGTATAGTAAGATGTACTCAGTAAGATCAGGAGTTGCAGGGGCGCCTGGGTGGCTCAGTTGGTTAGGTGTCTGACTTGGTTTCGGCGAGGTTCATCATCTTGGGTTCCTGAGATCAAACCCCAGTTCAGGCTCCTCACTCAGTAGGGAGTCTGCTTGAGATTCTCGCTTGTGTGTGCTCGCTTGCTGACTTGCTCTCCCTCTCGCTCTATATCAAAATCAATCTTAAAAAAAAATCAGGAATTGCATATTTAGATGAGTTATTTATTTCCTGTGATTATCTCAAGGCTTGTATCAATATTTTTAATAAACTTTTGGGGTTTTGTTTCTTCAAGGCTAGCCTTCAGTTATTTTCATCTGTGAAAACTATTTGATTTGCGAGAAGCTCATAGGTTCTGAATGAATGCTTACTGAGTGTAATTAACTTTATTAAAAAGTGTTTCCAGGTGCTTTCTGATTTCTCTTCTGAGTCAACTTCCCCAGTATAATTCAGGTACTAAGTTTGGGGTTGAGTTTCTAATTAACCCATGAATTTTCCATTGCCATGTCTGTAAGTTCATCAGATCAGTTACTGAAGCATCTGTTAACTCCCATGTTCTAAAGAAATGGGCAGACTGAGTGATATAAACAAGAATTTACCGTCTCCTTAAGGAAGAAGAAAATGTGTATTATGAAATAACAAAGGAATCAAAATTGAATTTGTAAATGTAAGCATGGTTATAGGCTCTGATATTATAGAAATTACTCATTTTTAGCTGTTGCGGCCATGAAATGCTTCCTGAAGAACAAAATTTACATTATATTAAGAGGGGATGGGAAACACATTTTTATTTTTTAAATTTTTATTTATTTTTTTAAAGATCTTATTTATTTGACAGACAGAGATCACAAGTAGGCAAAGAGGCAGGCAGAGAGAGAGGAGGAAGCATGCTCCCTGCTGAGCAGAAAGCCTGATGCAAGACTCGATCCCAGGACCCTGGGATTATGACCTGAGCCAAAGGCAGAGGCTTTACCACTGAGACACCCAGGCGCCCCCAGAAACACATTTTTTAAAAAAGGGAGGAAACAATTAAAAATTTTTTTTATTTATTTGAGAGAGAGCACAGAGGGAGAGGGAAAAACAGACTCCATGCTGAGCAGGGAGCCTGAAGTGGGCTCAATTCCAGGACCCTGAGGTCATGACCTGAGCTGAAGGTAGATGCTTAATCTACTGAGCCACTGAGGTGCCCCAAGGGAGGAGATCATTTTAGACTGAGAGAACATTATGGGGAAAGACATAGATGCCAGTGTACCTTCTGTGTCCCAGAGAGGGTAACCAGAGGAGCCTGACTGTAGCTGAGTTTGTCAGCAGCAGTTACAACAGTTCACAGAAAAAATATCAGATGCGTACTGATTGTGAAGTGCTTTCATCTTACCTGGTCCACCAACGAGAGCCATAGGGCACTTGAGCATAGAGATACTTTATCAGAATTCTGGTTGAAATGGAAGTGGCTGAGGTTGTGTTGATGGTGGAAAGAAGTAGTCTTCACATCCCAAACTTGGGGCAGGACACTCAGAAGAGTCTGAATTTGGGAGAATTATCAGAGAATGCTTATAGGTTCTGATGTTTTTGCATTTTTCTGTCCTGCTTGCTTTTCTAAAGAGTACAGGATTTTGTCTTGACTTGCAGTCCACTGTGACTCTCATATCTTTTTCTGCCAAATTTCTAAGCCAAGCTATTCCTCAGTTTGTATTAATGCAGTCTATTTTTGTAGAATCTAGGCACATTTTGCATTCACCCTAACATACTTACTTTCTGCTATTTTCATTTGCCATTTACCAAGACCCTTGGATGTATTATTCACTATTTTCTAGCTTACGATGTTAACCTCCTCATGGATTTCCCTTACAAGCCAGCTTGAAGTGCTCTGAAAATTTAAAGTATACCCATTAAATATTATTCAAATCAAAGACAAAAATGTTCGTACGAGGCCCAAATTCAATTGTATAATCTAAGGTGGTTTTATCTACATGTTGTTTACTAGCTGCTGCATGGAATATTGAGAAGGATTCTGAGTTAAATTCTGGGGTCAGGGAAAACTGTATAGTTATCAGTTTGTGGCGTTTGCAGCGTAGGAAACAATATATCCTGTATTTTCTCTAATAATAATCCTTTGATGATTCCTGCTCTTGGCTTTCTCCTTTCTTCCTTCCAACCCCCAACACATACTTGGATGTCTTTGAGAAAAATTAATCTAACTTCTGTTTTATACCTGTTGTGATGTGGAAGATTGTATATTGGTTGGGGGGGGCGGATACAAAAATAGAGGAGAGAGCTTTAAATTTGATACAGCCTGATTTTCATCACTTACTAGTTGAATGACAGGGATTAATTTCCCAAAGCTTAGTCTTCTATGAAATGGGGATAATGTGTCGCAGGATCTTTGCAAGGAGTAAATCAGCACATACGCAAATGGGTTTTATTCTACATTTTGCTGTAGTTCTCTTAATTCTTTATTTTCCAGTCTTCCCATAGCTGGATTACTCTTGCCTCTTTACTGTCCTTTGGTTTCTACCCATCTCATGGCTTCAGCTGTGAAATCCTCTTCCCTTTGTGCCCCAACCCATCAGTTTGGCTACTGATGGGCATCTTTCTCTAGATATCTTGCCAGCATGTCCAACCAGGTGTAGCTAAAGTGTTCTTTGCTGTCTTTCCAAAACCTAGTTTCTCCTGCAATGGCTAGCCCTCCTAAAGGAATCTCTTGCCTACCAGGTACCCGGGCCCTCAGCCCCATGTTTGTGCCTCCTCTTTACATTCAGACAGCTTAGTACCCAGATCTTTCTTCAGCCACCTGAAAGTATGCAAATTTGAGAAATTTACTTACTCTCTCTAAGGCTTTAGCATCTATATTATGGGGATAATAGCAGATGCCTGCCTCCTAGGATTGTCAGGAGGATTAAATAATATTTAAAGCAGTCCAGGCTCAGAAAATGTGGATTGTTATTTATTTTTGTTAATAACCACCCATCCGGCTCTGTTTCTCCATTGTCCATTCATCTTTATTTCTGTGGTCTCCACTCGAAGCCTTTCTATTTATGTAGAAGATTGCAATAGCCTTTCATGGGCAGAGAGAGTATAGGTTAATTTATGTTCCAGCCAACAGCTGTGACAGCACATTCTAAGTGGAACTGGTCTTCATTTATAGTCAGTCTAGGTGGTGAGATGGAAACATTAAATTCTAGAAATGGCTGGAACAGCCAATGAGTATCCTGATGAGCACAGGACCTAGTACAAAGCAAGCCCCCAGTGTTGAAAAGGATGAAGTTGGCAGGATGACTTAAGTTCCTGTTGACTGAGGAGGTGTGACTTCACAATATAGACCTGGAATCATGGGAGGATTTGAATAATTAAAAAGGAGTCAAGGGTGACAGGGGAAGATAAGATGAGGAAAAGGATAACAAGATGCGAAGTGTATAGGCTTTCATTTATATAAACACGGAGAATCTGTTGAAACATACAACACATGTATTAGGAAGCAAAGGAGAAGAATTGGGGGGTAAAGTGTAGAAATGAGAAGGAATGAGCTCAGCAGATACTTCAGAATCAGGAAGAATAGGTTGCCAAATTAAGCTTCTTGGATTGACCGGTGCCAGAAGAATCTGAGACTGAAAAATTATCACAGGCAAGAGGAAATCTCTGCCCACTTGTGGTGATTCATTTAGAAACAGCAAGTTGGGTAAGCGTGTATTCAAAAAGAAATGAAAGCTTGTGTATCACATATGATACATAGTTGATAACTAGGCACCCGAGAGATAAGAAAGGAATGAGCCCAAATTTAGGAACATGGGTACAGATGTTTAACAAATTCAGTGACGTGTGTTGCCTCACTATACCTAAAGACATTTTTGCTTTGGAAAGCAATTTCTTAAACCCATTTTGAGTGTGATTTAATCTTGAGCAAGCTTCTAGAAGGGATAGAAGGGCTAGATCTAGATTCAAAAGTAGTCACACTCGGATCCTTGCAGGAAGAAGTGGTGAGGGTTGACCCTTAACAATGCAGGGGTTAGGGGCACTGACCCTCCACTCAGTCAGAACTCCATGTTTAACTTCAACTCCCTAAAAATGTAACTACCAGTAGCTTACTGGTGACTGGAGGCCTTACTGGTAGCATAGTTGATTAATACATATTTTGTATGTTAAATGTACTATATACTGTATTTTTACAGCAAAGTAAGCTCCAGAAAATAAAATGTTAAGAAAATTGTTAAGAATGAGAAAATACATTTACAGGGCTGTACTGTACTTATTTTTAAATGTCCTCATGTAAGTGGACTAGTGCAGTTCCAGATCTGTGTTGTTCAAGTGTCAGCCATGTGTGGTGGTTTCTCACAGCTTTGTACGGAGGCCCCGCAGGTCAGGGATCTGGCCTCTCAGCCCTGGTAGAATGAGAGTCGCTTTACTTTTTTCTCTGTTGCATTTTGGGGATTCAGCATGGGTTTTCTTTGAAATAGAGCACATCTTCCTGTGAAACAAAACTTGAAGACACGCTCCTTCATATCCCTTCCTTTATGCGTTTGAAGCCAAGGTGCAGAGATGCCCAGAGAATTACCCAGGCTCATGGTAAATGGCAAAGTCAAAGCTCAGTTCTTGCTTAGACGTCAAACTTAGAGCTCTTTCTCCCACACAGCCTCACTGTCTCTCAGCCCATCATAATCTCTGGGAATTCCTCAGAGGTAATACGGCTAAGATTATTCATATTACCATGTACATGTCCTCCGTGGTGACTGGCCTCACTTTTTTCAATATTTTCTCTCGGAATGGTAGTATAACAGTTAGCATGGACTGAACTCAACAACATACCTACTGTTTTCAGGGAACTGTGCAAGGCCAGGGATTGTCCGATAAAACCAAAAAGCCTCTCTTCAATTACTTTATAATTTTTCATTTGGATTTACAAACTGTATACAGTAAAACAGGTACAGGGTGTGTAAGCACATGGTACGCTCCAAGCACAACTTTATTGCATCTTCAGCTGCCTGTTTAACATTTTGTTCAATAGATACTCTCTTCTAGGAGAAAATTCTGGCACGTCTCACATCTTTTCTGCTCAATTTTGGTGATAAAGTTCTATGGTCACTTTAAAAAAAAAAAGATTTTATTTATTTGACAGAGATCACAAGTAGGCAGAGAGAGAGGGGGAAGCAGGCTCCCCGCTGAGCAGAGAGCCCGATGCAGGGCTCCATCCTAGGACCCTGGAATCATGACCTGAGCTGAAGGCAGAGGCTTAACCCACTGAACCACCCAGGAGCCCCTTATGGTCACTTCTAGTCATTGATATAGTCTTGCTTAAGTTATTAGAATGTCTAGTCTGAGATAATAACCACAATTAGAAACTTGAAGTAGTAATAACTAGACTACAAATAGAAAATGTATAACAGACTTTGGCTGACATGAAGTCTCTTTTCCAAAATACCTTTGGATAGAAGAATCTATTTTCTAAACAAACACCTTCTTTCCTGAAAATTCTAAATTAAATGACCCTCTGATGAAATAAAATAGTAAAAAAACAACTAAATGCTAATCCTGGGAAGAGGTATATTATGTCAACTTCCGTCCCTTTCTGTCTCTCTCTTTCTCTCTCCTTTTCATTTTATGTCCGAACCTGGAGAAGGAAACCACATGCCTCTGTCTTGCATGTATGCAAAGATTTCTTGTAGTATTCCTGTATCTTAATGTTGAGAGCAGCATTGCTAGCTTGAGTAATTTAATGTAATTTCTGCCTCAAATGTCAAGTGTCTGTTGCATTTCAGATCTTCCTCTATTTCAGTATGATCGTCAACTCTGCGTTCACAGATTGACCTAATACAGTCATCAAATATGCTTCGAATTAAGAGTGATTTGGCTAGCTCCTGTAGCACTGTTTGAAGCAGCGCCCTCGATGGCTGTTACCAGTTTGCTTCTCCTTTATCAGAAACATAAGACTTGGATATCCCGAGAATGACTACGTGAAACTTTCCACCAGGTGGATGACATGTGAGCGTATCTAGTTGCAGAACTGTAACATTGCTAGTAGCCTAATTTGAACCATTCCTTTTATAATAGCTTACATTTATTAAGAACTTGCTTAAAGGAGTTCAAACAAGGGTGGTGACCTCTTAAGCACCCATATTTTAAAACTATTTTTAAAAAAACAGACAGCCCTCCAATTGCCTATCTTTCATGCAACTTTTAGTACTTAGTAACAAATGATTCCACAATCAGTATTATGCAATGAATACATAATTAAAGAGGATTGAAAATGTAAAATATGTGGTCATTTGTTCTCTTTATATACATTTGCGTGTGAGGGTGTGTGTGTGTGTATGTGTGTGTGTAGGGGGAAGGGGGATGAGAATTAGCAGTTTCAGCACTGCATTTAGGGAAATGTTCAATGTTGCGCTCGGCATTTTGTTTGACAGTTGTCACATTGTTTTCATTGTCTCTCCACTTTTGTTTATTTCCCTGCTTCTTAAGCAGCCTGATGAAATCTCATCAGCTAACTGAGATTGAATTTTGATGAGTGCCAAGTTGCTTTGATGAAATCTAGTGTAATTATATTAAACCCGACTTTATTTGGCTTTAATGCTGGCATTTTCCATATTGAGAAAATCAGTGCATTTGTCCGCTACTGGAGATAGAAGCCCAGTGAGAAACAAAGATAGCTCAAATCCAAAAAGCAACCACAATTTAAGTTCATTTTATACCTTTGTTTAAAAACTAGCTTGTCCATGCATTCAAACTTTTTATGTTTCAGCATCTGTTCCTTTTAACAACAACAGAATCAGAATTAGCTATAAACCCAAACTACCCTAGTTCCGTGAACTAGAAAATCTTTCGTTCTTGGTGACCAGAAAAGAAAAAAAAAAACTTTTGTGTCCTATTATCTCAATTTTTCTTGGGTGGTTGGGGAGGAAGAAGGTAGGGCAAAAAAGATTTCAGTAATTTAGGTACAAAATAGTGTTTATCAACAAAGGAAAAAATTGAGTTTTTAAATTGCACTTCCTAGTGTTATCTCAGGCTACAAATTTAATACTGTACAGGAGTCAAAGAATTTTAGAATCCAAAGACTCTGAAATTTAGGTCTCAATTTTTGACACTTAAGATGTAGAGGAAACTAAACTGGCTGATGTTTTACATAATTAAGTAATAACATTGTATCTCATAGGAGATCATTATGATGCCAGAATTTTAAGAAATTTGGGCAGTAGGTCAGGGTATTGCAATAGGGTTTTCAGAATGTTCCCGTAGGCTAAAATAAGACCTTGAACTGCTCAGCCAGTACATTTCCCCCTCCTAACAGGAGGCCAGCAACCTTCTGTCACCAGCGCTTCTAAAACCGGATCTGGAATTGGAAGAGACATCCCACTGTTATTCAGTAACCATGAAGAGCCCAACCACCCTGGATGAGTCTTGGGGAAACTGGGTTGTTCTGGGGACACTTAGAGATTATTCTCTATTTTTTGCTCTGAGTTGTTCCCTAAAGTTGCTATAGAATTCTGACCTCTAAAGCCTGGGGCAAAACATCCCTACCCGAAAATTCTTACAGATGGTGACAGTTTAATTGAAGTCAGATAATTGGTGGCAGGTCATCGAAGGCAGTTCTGTGGCCCTGGGATAAAGTTATGTATGTTACAGTTCTTAAAAATCCCGTGTTTTGTGCCTTTAGATAACCGAATTCAAATGTCTTTTCCTTTTTGTGTTTTTCCTTGGTCAGTTTTCAGTGGACATCATTTACCAGATTCATTAATCACTAACTCTAAAGCATTTACTTCTTTAATACATTGTATATAGTGTGTTCAGTTAACGATTGCTTTAGAATTCAGCATTACTGAGTTCTACAAACTGTGAAACCAAGCCGGTTTCTGTGTGTCAGCAGAATGGGCGCAAAAAAATGCCGACTCCTCACTGGTTGGATTTATTTGTGTCCTGATGCCCATATCCACTGGAAATGAACAATGTCGGAATAGTATCTATGATGATGTAAATATAAGTGTATCTTGTATTTTCACTAATCCATGAAATATCTGGCAGGGGCTATGTTAATGGATTTTATAGATGAAGCCCAAAACACAAAATATAGATGGTCTGCATTTATTATTTGTAGTGTAGAAACTACCTTTATGTAAATGACTTCAGAATCTACTTGTTATAGTGATGTGTGTGTGTGCTCACCATTAGGGCATCGGAGCTGTTAGAATATGTCATTGTCATAATCCAGACCAAAGATCTGGCAAGACTTTTTGTACACCCAAGTTCTAGACTTTTATGCAGATTGATTTAGAGTAAGGCTACCACAGAAGGTCATTTCTAGATAAAGAACGTAGGAGAGTAGCTTCCAGCAGCTCTGTTCTCAGCTTCCTTTTTAGATTCTGACTGTGACCTCTGTCACAACCCCAGATGAATTGCAGATTCCAGGGTCTGGTTATAATTGCTGTCTTCTTGGTCTAAGGAATCCCTGACCCACAGTCCTGAAAGGGACTCCTAAAATTCACATTTTCTGCATGGCTTTTCATTATAATAGGTATTTTACAAACCATGATGCCATGATGAAATGACTCAAGATTTGAAAAAGTTCAAAAGCCACTGAAATTAAAGCCAGAATTAAATGCCAAAGGCAGGGAACACAGACGCCATAAAAAAAGCGTTGATGCCAGTTACTCAAGACGTTAATCAAGATGTATATTAAGGCTTAAAAAACAACTTTCTCAGAAAGGAGTTTTAATTTGTTTCATCAATGGCTGACACAGTTCAGTGCATTTGATTCTGTCTCATTTCATCTCTTTGTCAAAACTTTTCAAATTGCTTTTTCTATACAATGAATTTTTTTTTAATTGTGCTGGTTTCTTCAGCTTTCAGTGTCCTGTAATTTTTTAATTTTTTTTTTTAACTTTTGAGTGTGGCTGACACATGGTGTTCTAGTAGTTTTAGGTATACAACATAGTGGTGGACAACTCTGTGCATTATGCTTTGCTTCTCACAGGCGTAGCGACCAGCTGTCACCAAATGATGCTGGTAGATGCTGTTACAATAGCATTGACTATATTCTTTATGCCATGCCTTTTATTCCTGTGACTTACTCATTTGGTAACTGGGAGCCTGTATTTTTTTAAATAAAAATTGCACCTCCTTAAGGTGTATAGGCTCCTTTTAATTTGGTATCCTGCTCTCCATTGCTCACTAGACCCTACTTCAGAAAGGGGTTGTGGAGGCCAATCCTGAATGGCTTTGGGCCAAGATGCTGTGAGCCAAAGCCTCCAATGTGCAGACACTGAGAGTTAAAGCTTTTCTAAGAGAAACAGACCATCTGACTTTTTAATTAGAAAACCGCTCAAATCCACACCTCAGTGTCATCTCCTGAGGCTCCTAAACCAGAATCTAGGGTATCTTTACTAATGTTTTTCTTTTTTAAAAACATGCAATAAAGTGTCAAACCATAGCCAGGGGAGAGATGAAAGGGTAAGGGGGTGTGTCTCAAGGGATTGATAACAGAATTAGAACTTTGTAGAAATCATTTGCATTTCTGGCTAGCATCAGTTACAAAACACATGTACTTAACTTAGATGGAGCTATGAAACCTGGTGTGTTCTATTTCAGGTTCCTTTTAGGCAAAATCCAATACTTTATCTGCTAAGCAGAAATGACCATCTCTGTTAAAATTTAAGAACCAGCCCCAAATGCAGGAAGGAGTAGACTAGCCTAAGAGGAAGTCCATGCAAGACAAGGCCCTCTCTAGTCCTTTCAGTGGCAAAAAGGCAGGCCTTCTGTCAGTTGTTTGTAGATGACATTGAAGATGATGTTACAAAGTGAAATTAAAAGGTTCTCAGGTGACTACAAACTAAAACACTGAGGAAGCTGTGTTCTCTGCTGACTTATAGGATGCCAGTTTGGATCTGTTGGCAGGAGAGCTCTCAAAGTTGGCTCTGGTTCGATGAGAGTAAGCAATTACCATTTTTTAGGACAGATACGATTTAGGGGAAAGCACATAAAATCAGCATTTTGTTTATAAAACAGCCACAGAAAAATCAAGGATTGATTTTACTACCAACCTGGTAGCAAGCATTGCACACTGAGATTCTAGATGGTTTTGATTTTTTTTTGGCTATGTTAATAGAATGTGGACTAAATACTTGGCCGTTAACTTCATTGGCATCTTTTGCTGCATGTTTGTGTAGGACTGGGTAGTTCCTTCACGGGGATCAGTAACACAAAGATTACAATAAGTTTCGAAAGGTTCCCTTTAACATTTCAGGCAATGCTCTTGCAAACGTTCTCCCGTTTGAGTGACTGAACAGCAAAACAGAGGCAAAGGTACAGCGACAGCCTCACCATGATTGTTAATTAGAATTGCTCTTCTGTATAACTCTCCCATAATGAATTTCTTAATCATTGTGGCATTTGGTCTAGTAACTTCTTCAGCCCCACCCCCCTCCCCACGGTTTGTGATGGATCAGCTGTACAACCAGGCCATCAAATGTATTCAATTTTGGAAGCAAACACTTCATGGTTGTTTAAAAATCCAGAGTATTCACATGGGGAAAGTGTGGGAGGTTTCAAGTTTCTGAAACATTCTGCAGAAAATGAAGTGATAACAATTCCCGCCGGTGGCCGTATGACTCAATCACAACTGGAAGAAAAAAAAAATGTTTGTTTAGGCTTGGCCAGAGTTAGTAATAAGCCAGAATTACAATCTTATTTTTGCTTGCAAACATGTTTCTTTTCTCCATGACCCCTTTCCTTATCTCCTGTAGACACACTGGGCTTTCCTGAGACCTGCCTTCGCTCTTGGAGTGATGTTCAAATATGTATTTTGTGCTGGTTCAAGGCTTTGTCCCCCCACCCCCTGATCATTAAGAACATAATATCGGCATAATCTCAACTCTGTGGCCACAGTCCAGTTTCAGCCTGCGTGGTGGCAAAATGTGGGCAGTGTCTGAGGTGTAGGCAGAGGTAGATTCTGGAAGTCGCTCATTTCAATTCTACGACTTACTGCCTCAGTTCATCAAAATTCTTTACCCCCAAGGATTGTAGGCTCCATTTGGCACCAGCATGTGCTCATATGAGTCTTTGTGGTGTTTAAATTCCTTTGCAGCTTGGCTGGCCAGATCTTTATTTTATTTTGGTCTGTAGACACATCTGTCACCTGTCTTTTCAGAGGTTATGTGCCTCTGGGGAAGGACTCCTTTTTCCTGAACCCATGCTTTGTGCTTAGCTTCCAAATACTTTTCACATTTCTATAGCCACAATCAGGTGAGCCACCCAATTTTTAATCCATTGGGTTGAGGGGCTTGGGAGTTATGGACTGTTTTATTGTATTTATTTATTTTCACTAAGTGGGTGGGATATTGTAGCTTTAATAAATGACCTTTTGTGCTGATAGTGTTGTGGGCAGAGAGACTGTGTATTTTGAAAAGAAAACCTTTCATTTCAATATGTTAGGTAATTCTGCAGGAATTTATAAATGAAAAGTTTAAGATAATATATTTTAAGGAAGCAGTTGCCTAGGAAAAATGGGGGATAGTTGTAAACTGTCATAAGAATGAACTTATATGAACATTTATGGGTTAAACTAATTTCTTAGTTTCTAAGCTCTGAATTCATAAAGGCTTTACTATAAACCAAAGCAAAAAATTTGAATTAGTAAACATGCCAAGAAATGTAGCCAAACCAAAATTTTTAATCTGTTGACAATAAAACTCCTGAGCCTGTTAAATGTTTTTTCTCTTCTAACTTGAAGTTTAAACGATAAATGACACTAAATTTAATGTTATAAGAATGTGTTTGGTATATCACTATAGTGCAGTTTCATTTCAAGTATCCTGGATTCTAAGTGGGCACAAGAAATACCGGTCTTCACATACCTCAGTCATATTCCCTCTGTATACATGCGTATGACCATAATATATGTTTTCTTAACTGACCTGATGACTATACAGAGGAGGCGTGCTCCATGTGATATGGATCAAATCCATTTGGTGAAATACCGAGTTGCTAAAAGGCTTGGTGAGAATAACATTGCAGAAAGCTTACAGTGTAGAATTGCCAAGTTTAGCTATCTAGGGGTAAATATTTTGGTGTCTTGCATGTGGATTGCCTTTAGTTCCTGGATGACTTGGCATCTCCTGTTGATGTCAACCTGTTCCAACCTGGATGCCACCACAGCCTGGGACACAATAGCTGGCCACCTGTTCCGTCTGTTTCCATTTTTCTCAGCCCTCAAATGATGGCAGGAAGAATAGCAAGAGTAAAGAGAGCCAGCGCTTCCCAGTTGGACAGTCCTGAGATGATCTTTGCAAGGCTGCTACTCATTAAGTATTGGCTCTTACACACGTCTCTGATACAGTTCTTCCTTTCTGTGAAGTGAGGCAAATGACAGACTCGACCTTGCAGTGTGGGGCTTGGAGTGTGAGGGTGCCAACAGCTTCAGCTGACCCTGGGAGGCTTGCTAGGACACTGGAGCTCTTCAGGTTCACAAGGTGGTAGAATTGTTCCAGATTCCCAGCTCTTTCTGTTAAACAGATAATCCTAGGTTCTTTACTCATGAGGTGCAAAGGGCACCCATTCTGATTCAGTAGAGCGTTACTCTCTGGAGCTGGTATATCAGTCCCATGCCTTTCTGTCTTCTGATTCTTGCCACTTGCTTGTGTTACTGCTTGCACTTGCTTGGGCATTTGTCTCTAAGTGCCATTTCTGGAGACCCGGTCATGGTTTCCACAAATCTTGATAATCCTCCCAGGGGTAGGACTTTTCACGAATTCAGGACCCAATAGGAAGCCATGAGATTGTAAAACTTAAAAGGTGAATGTTTAGAGTACATCCATTTTGAGCTTATCTGATAATGGGTATCTTTTGTATTATTAATGTACATTTTTTTCTGAAATAAGCATTAAAAATGATTAGCTTAAAGATTTACCATAGAATATAATTTTTGTATATCTGAACATTTTTAGGCATAGTCAAGTCTGAGTATTGTATAAAATATGTATTAAATTATATACATGTAATCTTTCATATATATATATTACACATGTATGTATATGTTATGTAAATATATATATATTATATGTATAACCATTTTATAGAAATGAGAAGATGCCTTGCATGTAATAAGCCTATGGCCTTTTTTTTTTTTTAACCATGCCTAAATTATAAAGTTGAGCACTTAAGGTTTTTCTGCATTTGAGGAGTTGTTTCTTTTTCTCAGTAAGTCTCCTGAGCAAAAAAGGATCACGTTGGAAATAATCAATAGCATTCCTAGTCGTAAGTATCAGCCAGCTAAAAAATGTGGTAAATGTATTAAACAGGAAAATAAACTGGAAATCATCAAGATTTTAAGAGTCGTTTCCTGGTGGCAGAATTAAGGTTTCTGACAGGAAGGACTATCACACTGACTGTTTAGTCTTCAGTGTTTAATAGTTCCTTCCATGGAACTAGGTAGTTGGTATCTGAATGAATGTGGATGTATGAAAATATGCTTCTTTTGTAAATTTTTAAATTTTGTGTGGTATAATAAGGAAAAAATTCTGAAGTTATTTTGTAAGAAAATATTTTTGTGATTATCATTATAATTATAATCTGTATTTTGGACTATTTTCTTAGGATAGGTTGAGTAGAATTACTGTATAAAAAACCATGAATTTTTTGGCTAAAAGTTACATTGCCAAATGGCTTTCCAAAGGATTTGTATGTGTCCTTCGGTATCAGCAAAGTGTCTCAGCCTTATCACACCTTTCCAGGACTATGTTTTATATTTTAAAGCATAATTTTATTACATTTTTAAAAATATTTCATCTGTTTTCAGTTGTATTTACTTGTTTATTAATGAGGGGTTCCCTCGTCCATTTCTTTGCCAGTGTCCTTTCCTCTTTTCTGAAATGTCTTTGTAACCTTTGCTTATGATAGGCAAAGAGTATGTGAATTACTTTAAAAGCTTAGAAAAAAGGAATATAAAAAATTATGTGGTAATTTTATTTTTTAAGATGAGGGTCCAAGAATTTCACAATGGCAGAGTTTTGAAATTATCACAGTTGGATACTTACAACTACATTATCAGGTCCAAGTATAAGGTCTTTAATTTTTAGATGGATTGAAATGAGTACAAAGTTGCACTAAAAATGCTGAATTTATAACCTGTTGCATTGTACAATGATAGTTTTAGCTTCTGTTCTAAACTTTCTGAGTCTTAAGTGGCGCCAGCTAAGACAAATAGAATTAAGGACAAGTTAGCTTTTTTTTTTTTGAAAAAATGTTTTATGAAAACGAATTTAAAATATCCCTTTGAGGTAAAACTTTTTTAAAGAGTTGTTAATGTGGTAGTACTTAAATTTTTTACATAAATATATATCTTTTACATGGGTGATAAATTTGAGAACAGCATTTTTATGAGCATGGAAGTAAATAAAAGAGAATGAATAAGTTAAATACCTGTATATTTCGTATAAGTATATATGCAATTTCTTTGGCCAGTGCTTTTCAAAATTTGATTATTTTATGTGAGCCTATATTTACTTTGATAGCAGGCCCAACATGTGTATGGAGTAGGTTGTAATACAGGAAAAACTATGCTGTTTGATTTTTCATATTGATAGTGACAAGATTCGTATAAACTCTGCATCAGCTCAGAACTGCGTGTACCTCTAAGTGAAGATGCCATTAGGCCGTGTTCACGAGGCAGTTGCTTCATGACTATTTGTCTTTCTCTGACTGAATGACATACACAGGCTTTGGAAGAGAGGCTGCAACTCAGCCCCTCATCTCCAACCTGCTTCCCTCTCAGGTTGAAGAAATCACAGACCGTGGGGACAGGTGTCATCATAATCGTAGCTAATTCCCCAGCCTAGCTTCAGGATCCCATTACCTCTCTATCATTTGGCACAGTTGGTATCCCTAACCTTGACTGTTCTTCCCAGAAGAGAATGTCTCCTTGTGGCTTACAGCTGAGGTGACTGCCTCACCTTTCTTCCTGCCTGTTTATCTTCAGACCCTGTACCTACTTTACTCGTATTTTCTCATGGGAAGAACACATCTCTTTCTTTCAAGGTGACACCAGTATTCCTGACTTGTACCACGTTTCCAGGAGGACTTTATTGATCTCTTATTACTTTTTCTTTATTATGTTTTCCTCCCTATCTACGCCCTCTCAGCTGCCTTTAGGATCCAGCCCCGGACCGACCTTCCTACTTCCAGCTGGTTTTCCCACATGTCCCCCAAATTAAAGACACCAGAAATGACTCCTAATTCTCTTCTCAAACAGGCTTTCCCACCTGCTGTGCCCTATTTCAGAGGCTGGCATCACGTCCCTGCTCATTTTAGCCACAACCTGCAAATCATTGCAAAGTCCTCTATTCTTACTTGCCTGGCCATTTGGTCGCCGATTCCACTTGATTCTACCTTCACAACTGGTTGCCTGCTGCTTCTGCTTACCTGGTGCTGCTCTTCTCTTTCCACTTTGACTCATGTAGTGGTCTTTTGCCTGGTCTTCTTTTTTTTTCCCCCCTCTTTCTCTCTCTCTCTCTCTCTCTCTCTTTTTTTTTTTTTTTTTTTTTTTTTGAGACCAATTCTAGAAGAGTATCTCTTAAGTATGTAAGACTAGAATTTTTTTAAATATTTATTTATTCACCAGAGAAAGAGAGAGAGAGAAAGGAGGGAGGGGCAGAGGTAGAGAATATCAAGCAGACTCCACACTGAGCACAAAACCTTGACATGGGACTCCATCTCAGGACCCTGCGATCATGACCTGACTCGAAATCAAGAGTCAGACTGAGTAACCCAGGCACCCCAAAACTAGAATCTATTACCTCACTTTGGTATTATTACTTTGAAATAAATGTGCAACTTTATGAAATGTTATTTAAATTTTTAGGTTAACCATTTAGTGATACAGTCCTTTTTTAAGCACATGTTGCATTCATTCTGAGTGCGGTTACTTTAAATTTTCAGCTAATTGCTTATTTCATATTCGTTGTTAGTCCCTAGTTTTGTGTAATTGGACTTCTGCAAATTTTATTGTATTTTACTTTTCTATTTTTAGTACAATATTTCTGCGACTGGATACAAATGATCCAATTAATTTTGTAAGTGCCAAGCATCCACACATAAAGTAATATGGAGTGATAACATTCATGTGCTTTGACAGCATTTAAAGGGAAAATAAAGGAGGCTTGTGTCCCAAGTGTACTACAGATCTCAGATTACCAAGGGCATTACCAGACTTTGGGTGTCTTGGAACCATAAGTACTGTAAAGCTATGACTTGGAGGATATGTGAAGAATAAAGACCTACTTTATATCAACTTTTCTTTTTTACCATAAAGGAAATAATACTAATTTGAAGAGAGTTTATACAAAGTAACTCTTGTTCATTGTTGGTTTCAATTTTTTAGTGCAAGATTAATAAGAATTATTGAGTGGTTTAAACCTTAAATTTGTGTCTTGTAATTAGCTTAATTTCATGTCACAGGTTTTTATGGGAGCCATCTAAACTTTTTTATTCACTGGGAAAGTGCTATTATGTTTCCAGCCTGAGTAGAGGAATGCTGGATTTTATGTATGTCCTGAAACAAATTAGCACAGTTTGGTTAAAAGAGCTGCCTAAATGATGAGAAACAAATTGGATTATAAAATCCTACTTGGTAGTTTAGCATGTCAATTAGTTCAGTTAGGATTTGAACCATATCATACCGTCATGAGATGAAAAACAACACACGGCGGTCAAGCCAAGTGTCTGGTACTCGGGCCAGCCTCTAGCCCTGGCTCTGAAATTGATCCAGGGAATCGTGCATGTCCCCTTCTGACAATAATCCAGGTTCTCCAAGTGTGGGATCAAAATTGTTACATTTAATAGGGCTTGACTGAGTACCCATGGTGAGCTAGACGACTTACTTAGAGAGGAATCAACATCCTTGGAAATCATTACAACTGGCAAGTCTAATTTCAGTGCCCTGCTGCTTTGTTATTCAGTGTTCTGGGTCAGAATGCATCTGCCTATCCTGAAAAGTCCTGGTGGTAGCGTGGTGTAATGCAGGAAATTGGCTGCGTCAGATACCTGAGCAGACTTATACAGTTCAGCAGCAGAAAGTTCAGAGTTGTGGGATCTCTGCGACTCCAAAACTGGGGGGCAGTGGGAAAGGTCTACAGCAAGAGGGCCTGAGGTCTGGCCAAGAGAACCTCCTCTTGTATCTTATTCTTCTTTCAAACTTGGTTTCCTATACTCCGCTCCTACTTCTAACTCTTGAAGCTCTTACATCACCAGGCACTACAACATACTGGTTTAAGAGTAAAAGCCTTGGAGTTCACGTTCTGGCTCCTTGACATAGGAGCCTGGCGACCTTTGCAGTTCCTCACCTTCATGACCCTTAGTTCCCCCATTTGTAAAATGATAATACCTACCTTCAGTGTTATCATGAACACTGAATGGGTCAACCCATTCAAAATGCACAGTCCTGAGTACATGTTAACTGATAATGACGTTGATAACATTAGTCCACTTAAAGAATATAGGGGAGGAAATCCTAATGGTACTAGAGAAGTGGTTCCCAAGCCAAAGAGAATAGCCAAATCACCAGAATACTCAAAATAGGAAAGAAGATACATGGATTCTTTCTATGAATAGTATTGTAGGTGAATCGGGCCTTGTAATCCCCACTGGCAACATTTTTCCTCTCCAGCAGATATTTTGCCCAATAGCTCCTTTCAAAAGAGTTAATAGTCTAGACAGAATTGCTTTGCCTTTCTCTTCATAGTGGGAAAACTGTTTGGGTAGGCGGAAAAAAAAAATAGAAGAAGCAAAGCAGCTATCGAAAAGATAAAACTCACAGTTTTCTACAACTTAGCCTAGATCATGGTGAGGTGACCGAAAGTGGGGGTTTTAGGTGTCCTTCAGAGATTTGGGGATCTTAAATGTTTTCTTCCTTACCAAAGCTAAACCCAGTTATCTGCATAATCTCTTCAAGCTTATAGTTATTGAAAACTTTCTGTCTTCTCTCTCCCTATTCTTAGCCGAGAGTAGCTTGCACAGTATTTGCTCACTTGGGTCCATTCTGCAAACTTGTCTATTTCAAGCCTGTGAGGCAGCCAAGCCACAGGATTTGGCTGGCTTTCAGCTGCTGAACAGGGGGCATGTAACTTGCCACGGGTCCCCAACTGAGAGAACTGTGGGTGTAATTTCTTTTCTGGTAAACATCCATCCTGAAGTGAATTTAACTCCTCCACACATTTGTTTTCCTTCGGGTGTTTTCCTTTTGTTGCGTTATCCTCACTTCATTGGACAGGAGTCCTTCTGTAGTGTTACTTATCCTCTCCAAACAACAAAAAATTACTTTCACGAAGCTGTTTAAATAAGAGGATGTAAAGCCAGTCCCATCCAAAGCGGCAGTTACCATTCATCAGTGGCAGGAGGAGCAATTTCAAGTTGCTCTTGAAGTCAGAAAAGGAGCAGTGTGCAGTGGCCGGAGCTCGGATGGCACAGCCAGGATCCAGGCTTAGGACAGTGTCAGGGCGTGTGCTCACACCTCCTCTGTGGTCTGGCTCTCTGGTAGATTGTTTTATGTGGCTGGTTTCAGGAAGGCTAAGAAGATCTGTTCCTTCTCTCTCAGTGTCATTGATGGTCTTCTGTTACCACCGGTGAGATGACAACATCCTTTCTGCCAATGCCGCCAACATACATTCAGTGTTACTGTGTGCTATAAACTGGGCTAGAACTTCACTTCATTCTCTGGTTTAATTATAACACAATTTTTTTTTTTTTTTTAATGTGGTAGGAACCCTTTCTCACATATTACAGATGAGAAACTGAGGCTTAGGGAAGAGACCAGCTGGGAGGCTTTGGATTCAAAGTGGCAGAGGCTTAGTCAGTCCGGGGTTGTCAGTCCCCAAAGAGCATGTTCTTAACCTCTGTGCTATATTGCTTTCATGAACTAAGATGATTGTTGGACAGTATCCATGGTAGGAACTCACCACTTTTAAATGTTCCATACATAAAAATGTGGAATGGCATTTCTCCCGGTTCCGTTACTTTTATATAATGTAAGTACCTCTAGTAAAGAGAATCAAAAGGTTAGGCTAGAGAGCTTTATATAATTTGGCAAGACTAAATTTTTAGTTTCTTGTTTAAAATAAATATGACATTTCAAAAGAAGAATAGGCAGTATGTGTTTATATAAAACCAATTATTTATGCAAACTTTGTCAGCTAAGCAGTACATCTGTGAACTATATACTTTTAAAAAGGGTAGTAAAGGATGATCTAATAAGGTAAAAAGATCATAAAGATTATATGGAACCTGGTGGCCAATGATTTTTATTTTTCTCTTTGAGAAACCATACTTAACCGCAGAAGAGGGTTTGGGGTTCAAATAATTAAGAGCTCCTTGGTACTTAAAGTTGTTAAAAATACTTAAGTATTCTCTTGGGACTCTAAAATACTTTGCCCAGGGTAAATGGATGTAGACAGATTTTAAGGCAGATAGATGAAGTAGATGAGCCCTCAGAGTCCTGTCCAGCACTGAGATATTTTTTTGGTCTGCATTTAAATGATTATGTAGGAGATTTTTAGAATTTGACACTTAGCATTGGTGTAAATAAAACAGAATTGGACTTGAGAGCTGTTCTCAGTCATGTAAACCTAGGTTTTTATATTTGAACATACTTAGGATTAATGTTCAATGGCCTCTGAATGGTGTCTAGATGGACTTGTCCCTAAAATCTTAGGGGATGGAAGGGATAACACTGTCACTTGTTACCAGAGTCCGGAGGAAGTCCCAAGAAATAAAAAACCAAAGGACTGAATTGAAAAACCTAAGTCGGGTGTTATTTATGTGATGTTACCAATGATCATTTCTCTTTGAGAGCTAGAAACGACTTCACTCCCAACCAGCTGGCCCCAGGGTCAGAAATGAAAGTTCTCTGCCGATGAGAGAACTGGACAGTTGTTCTTTTGTTGCATGGCCTCTGTTCTATAACAACAGAATGATAATTATACATAATAGTCAATGCTTACAATGTGCAGATACTGTATTTAACATATTAACTCACTTAATGACTGCGGTTATTTTATAGGTTAGATACTGTTGTTATTCCTGATTTCCAGATGAGGAAGCAGAGGCACAGAGATGACCCATATTAGCTCTGTGATTTGAGCAAGTTCAATCATGAAGCCAGAATTTGATCCAGACTGTCTGGCTTCGGGGCTGGTGCTCCTAATGATGAGGGTAAACCATCCATGAAGCCAGACTCCTCTTTCTTACATCTTTCTCCCTAAAACCTCTCTCTTACACATTTATTTTCTGGGAGTTGATGAACATTTGTAGGAAAATGTAAGAAGTAGGCGGCACATTGTGTCCCAGAAAGTGTGGTTCCTTTACATGCTTTAAGCCGGGGGGATGATGGAAAGAACCCTGATGGGAATGACTGTTAAAGATTATAAGTGAACCTATTTCCCTCCGGCATGATAGAAATCCAGACAGTAAGTAAGAGAAGGTTCCATGCTAGTTGAGCATGTCTCAACAGAGAAGAGTTTTCTAAACATGGTAGGTTGGGGAATGGGCAAATCAAATGCTATTCATAAGTTGGGAGGAAAATGGAATTTAATCAAAACCCAGAGGCACAGAGACAGGGTCCTAAGGCAGCCCTCACAATTTAACTCCTTGTTCTGAGTAGACTTTCCCTTTTTTGAGGGGGGAAAAAAGGAATTTGTGGAATAATTATTTTAGAAGAAAGGAAAATCATTCAAACACTGAAAAATTCTAATTCCTGATATTTCTGCATAAGAACAGAACAGAACAGAAGAACAAACTTCTAGGAAAGAAGTTTGTCCTCAGTAGGATGCAGGCAAGACCTCTTCATAAATTAGGTTAGAAAGCAGTAGGGCATGGGCTTGAGATCAAGGGACAATGAGATCCCATGAAAAATGAGGTCAGGTGAGATGAGGGACTGATGGTAAGCTAAGCCTAGAGCAGCCCATTATAGTGTTCACTGGGGAACGCCCAGTCCAGCATTGATCATTTGGAAAATAGAATAATGATACCAAGGAAAATCTTGAGAAACTAGTAACATTTTAGAAGACAAAGATAAGTTGATGAAAATGATGGTGGAAAAGTTGATAGAAATTAACAATAAAAAGTTTCAGTTGAAAAATGAAGAGCCGGGTTTATAGAGCCAGAGATGATCATCTCAGCTTGGCAAAAACATTTGAATAAAAGGGATAACAAGAAAATTCCACAAACATCTATAGTAAAGTACTTTACCACCAAAGGACAAAAATAAAAAGCAAGCTGACTTAACAGTTTTGGTGTCAAAAGAGGGGGGGAGAGTGAATTACCATCTACCTTTTGAAAAATGAAGGTTGTAACTAGATAATCTTGTAACCCAGCCAAGTTATATTTACTGATGCACCAGGCTACCTGAATTGCCACTGTTGCACGATTTGCTATAATTACATGCAAAAAATTTGACTCCAGATTTTTGAAAAAAAAAACCCTATCATAATGGGTCCACAGGGTGTGAGTCTGGACAAGAAAGATGTGCAGAACATTGTCACCTCCGTGGTTTTCCTAATAGGAAAATGCCTATTCTGGTTATCTATTTTGCATAACAAACATTCCAAACTTTGTAGCTTAAATTTAGTAAGTTAGTAGCTTAAAATAACAACTTCTCATGAAAGAAATTTTATTATTTCTCATGATCTGAGGGTTGACAGGTTAGAGGCTTTCACTACAGTTAGAGGCTCTCACTTAGGGGCATTCATTCTGCTGTGTCCTTTGACTGCTGAGGAAGAAATCCTTCTGGAGGCTTCTTACTCTCCTGTGTGGCTTCTGGGTTGCCATGGCTGGCCGAGTCAGTGCTGGGTAAGCCTCACTCTCTGCTCCTTCCTCCATGTGCTTTGCTCGGGTTTCCTCACAGTTGGGTGAACCCAGAATAAAGCTGCAGGGACTCTTAGGAAAGAAGTCCCCAGAACATCACCTCTGTCATGCAAGTTTGTCAGGGCCAGCCCAGATTCAAAGGGAGCAGAGAAACACACTCACCCCTGGAGGAAGGAGTGGCATATGCATACAAGGAAGGAGGAACAGGGTGCCATGGGGTCCTACTACAGAGTGTCACCGTTCACTTTATTTCTGAAGTGTGGAAGCTTTCTGATACTGCAGAGTTCCATTGCTTGGTTAGCACAAACACCCCTAACAAAGGGGTTGTTCAGTTTTAATAAATAGGTAATTTGGCTATTTAAATGAATTTTATTCAGAAATCCTTGGCTGGATTGTTATTAGATGTTTACTAAGGATTTTCGTGTTATTCTGGGAAATTAGTTGGGATAGTTTCATAAACTGGAGATAAAATACCTTTTCCATTTCAAAATGGAAGACAGGCTCCACTATCCAAAAATTTGTTCTTCAGTAAGTTTTCAGGAATGGATTAGATCCAGATACTGAGGATTCCTATAGTGAAAGGACAGGGAGATACTCAAATATGCAACAGTTACAAAGTGTGATGCCAATGTACTCATTTCTTAAAAAGAAAACTTTGTAAGATATCCTAAGATACCAAGTAGTTGATTAGCTTTCATGATGATGAAAATTTCTTTTTAAAACATACACATGAGGGGCGCCTCGGTGGCTCAGTGGGTTAAAGCCTCTACCTTCAGCTAGGTCATGATCCCGGGGTCCTGGGATCGAGCCCCACATCGGGCTCTCTGTGAAACAGGGATTCTGCTTCCCTTCCTCTCTCTCTGCCTGCCTTTCTGCCTATTTGTGATCTCTTTCTGTCGAATAAATAAATAAAATCTTAAAAAAAAAAAATACACATGAGTGCCCACACACATAGGTATGTCTTGGTTAACAATGGTTAATTCTAGGTCTTTTTAAAAAAATTAACATATAATGTATTGTTTGTTTCAGGGGTACAGGTCTCTGAATCATCAGTCTTACACAATTCACAGCACTCACCATAGCGCATACCCTCCCCAGAGTCCATCACCCAGCCACCCCAACCCTCCCACACCCCTCCACTCCAGCAATACTCAGTTTGTTTCCTGAGATTATCTAGGAGTTGTGGTTTTTTTTTTTTAACATTTTATAGTGATTTTGTATTTTTTAAATATCACAGCTGCCAAGAAGTACATATAATTTATAGGTACAGTTTAAAGAACAAGGATAGAAGAAAAATTCCTGGACCCACCATCCAGTTTATAAAATAGACCATTATTGGTGGCATCGTCAAGATGGCAGAGAAGGAGATTCCAGTCTTAAGTTCTCCATAAGGATCTGTAAATAAAAACAGCTCTGGGAGAGCTCTGGAGCCCACTTAAGAAACTTCAGCAACCCCATGCAACAAAAAACTTGAAAGTAAATGACCAAAAGGGGAAGGAAGTATTTCATTTTGCACTTAGCATTCCATGTCCCATGACTGCATTGCTCAGAGCCAAGAGAGAAGACCCAGCTAAGAAGAGTTCTCCTCTCAGCTTCCCCAGCCTTTCAGAGCACTGCGTGAAGGAGCCACTTTCATCACCCCACCCAGAGACGAGCAAAGCTGAGATTATAAAGATGGTTAGGAACAAGGCAGAAAAGCAGGGGCTACCATGGTCAGCCACACAGGAGGAGGAACCAGACTTCCCAGGGACCCGCTCTACAGAGGACACTAGAAGCTTTCACCACTGAAGAAACCAAGGGTCACCAAGACCCCCCCGCAAATTTTGCCAGTATTTGCCCCACAGGTATTGGTGTTTGCTGATACCAGCTGCCTGAGTCCCTACCCACTCCCTGCTCCCACCCTTGCCCAAAGCCCAGGACCCACACAGAAAGGGACTCCAAGCCTCTGAAGTTATGTGAGTACAAGACAGCAGCTTAGAATATCCCCAGGGGACCCTCACTGCTGTGTGCTCTTAGGGCTGGCCCCTCCACGCCACCTGTGCGCTTCAATGCTGCTGGGCTGATGCCCATCTTCAGCCTCTGTTGCCATGTGTACACCCATGGTTAAGGCCCGCCCAGCTGTTTGTGGCCCCCGATCTGGCCCTGTCTCCTGTCATTGGTCTGCACCACTGGGTTCATTTGCAGCTAGCACCTCTAGCTGCATCCCTGCTTGCCTCCAGCCTGACCCTGTCACTGCCTCCACTGCCATATGCACACCTCTGGAGGGACCATTCAGCCTCAGGAGGGTTGCACATCGCTAGGCCCTTGCATCAGCCTGCGGACCCAGATCTAGTCCTGGCTCCTATCACTGGCCCATACCACTAGCTCACCTGCAGCTTGCTCCCACAGCTGTGTACCCCACCTCTCCCCCGAGATTGACTCTTGACACTGGCCTCTACTGCTGTGCACCAGAACCAGCAGTCACAGCAGCAAACACTGACAGCTGGGGCTCCCAAAGCTTCCAGGGCATCTGCAGTTGGCCTTAGCCTTCGCTGCTTGGCCTGGCTCCCACTACTGTGTATGTGTTTGCAACTGGCCTCTGCCACTAACCAGACACCTGCTGCTGGTTCCCAGCAGCCAAACGCATACATGCCACCGGCTCTGGCCACCACTGCCCCCTGCGTTGGTCCCTAGCCTCTGAACCTGGTCTTGGTCCTAAGGTCCCCAGCAGCTTCTGCAGACCCCTGCAGCAGTCACCAAGGACATATGGTTGTTGAGTTGAGAGGGTGCCCACTCTGACCACTCCTGTGCTTTCTGTATGTGTGATGAGTGCCTGAAGTCTCTTAGCAAATTTCCAGCATTCGGTGCAATATTAACTATAGTCATCAGACTGTCTCTTACCTTAACTTTAAGGCTTAGAACAAAATGGCATATGATCCAAATGTTGCTGTGTTGTTTTTGTAAGAGCTCCATTTGGAGACTTCCCCTAGAGGATTATGTTTTCGGAAACTCTTTATGATTAGTCTCTGGTATTTCCACAGTGCAAATCCTTAGAATAGGATCTATGACAAAGTTATCGTTGTATCAGCTTCTAAGTTCTAACAAGTAGTGTCATGGTAAGGCTTTGAAAATCCTATCCTATCATGAATAAAATGCTTACCTGTCATTTGGATGACCTTAGAGATTGATATCTAAATGAGATACTTGTGAAATGCTCTCCTAGACCAATGTGTATTTGAGTTGAATGGAAGCCATAAAAATGATTTCTCCCTCCCCCCTGCCATACAAGACTTTTGGTTCTTTCCATTTTTTGTTTGTTTGTACTTATAGGAATTGGGAAAGAGATCTTAAGTCATGCTCTGTCCTTAATTAATAGGAATTATTTTTCTGTATTCTATGGCATAAAAACTGGACCCTTAGAAGAATTTGCTGTTCAGTGCAAAATATTTTTTTATCAGAGCCAGAAAAAGAATGCTGATTAGTTATGACTCCAAGCCATAAACTTTTACCATAGAAATGCTGCTACTTTTTTTGAGTTTGCAATTTGTAATTCCCCAGAATTTTTAATCTCATACTTAATTTGGCTATAATCTTAAAAATCTTAAAAATGTAATTTTATGTTCTGAGATATACACATATATATTTAAGGGTAAATAAACAGTCTTCTCAACCAGTATATCTAGGTGTAGTTTATGGAAGGATATGTTTTAGATACACTTGTGCTTATGAATATACACACACACGCGTGTGCCTCAGACAAACTGTGCACAGTCATTTTTAGGACAGACTATTTCATTGCTGTTGAAACTGCCAGTGACCTAGAATTTAAGATTAAATTGAAGGTTCATTAAAATATGGCTGCAGTTGTCTTTCAAGAAAGACTTGATTTATGCTACAATGAATTTAGCTTTTAATAAAACATTTAAGTGATGAGCCCTGGGCATTATTTTGGTGGGGTTTAGAGTTTTTCTATAGAAAGACTTAGAAAATGCTTATTGAAAGCAGTTTAAATACTTTTTAAAAATTTTTAAATTTTTTTATTAACATATAATAATGTACTATTAGCCCCGGGTTACAGGTCTGTGAATCGCCATTAAAATACTTTTTAATGAAGTGATAAGTATATCAAAATATAAGTATTAACCCCTAACATTTATCACTCGTGCATTTTTTTCACTTTTATATTAGGATCATATACTGAATTGGAAGCAATTTCCAGAAATTTCTTATTCCTTCCTTATCTTCTGAGGTCTTTATGAACTGCTATCAGAAAACTGGTTACCTAATCTTTGAAAATGGTAAAGCAGGAAAGCTTTTTTACATCTGTTTTGGGTAACTCAGTCTCTGACTTTCCTAATAAAGGAGTTATTACAATGATGTTATAGCTTTGTAGCTGTGGTTTCATCAAATTTTGATAAGCAACACAGTGAAAGGTAGAATGCAGTTCCGTTTTTTAAAACATTTTTTATGTGCTCTGTGAGCCTTGGCATCTTTTTTGTCCTCGTCTTTTCTCAAAGTCTCCTTCCTTTTTTTTTTTTTTTTTTTTTTAACATTTTCATTGTATTCCTCTCATCTGGTGATGCTGGCTTAAATTACTGAAAGCCAGGTAGGATGTGGTATCTGAGTATAGTAAATGTGCAGTGCTCTGCCCACCCTACTCCAGTTTCAGTGTCCCTGACTTTCAACCATTAACAGGCATCTTTATAAAAAGATTATTTTTATTTTTATTCAGAGAAAGAAAGAAGAAAGAGCAGGGGGAGGGCAGAGGGAGAGGGAACCATCTCCAGCAGACTCCATGTTGAGTGTGGAGCCCAAGGTGGAGCTCGATCCCAGGACCCAGTGATCATGACCTGAACTGAAATCAAGAGTCTGATGGCTAACTGAGCTACCCAGGTGCCCCTCAACCTTTAATGGTCATTTTAAACTCAGCTGCACTGATGGGTTTAGCTCATGTTTCAGCAGGGGTTCTGAGCCTGCTGCCCAGCTAAGATGATGAATAAGTTGTCCTTTTCAACATAATTACTCACTGATATTCTTTATATGGTTTTTATGGTGGGGCTCCAGGTGATATCCTTACTACAAGTATAGAAGTTTGGAATGTAGATCTCTGCTTGGATCTCTGATTCAGTGGTTATTCATTTAAAAATGTTTTGCGGTACAGTCAGTTAAAGAGCATTGGATTCTGGGTTTCGGCTCTGGCAGTGATCTCAGGGTCATGAGATTGAGCCCGGTTCCAAGTCTACTTAAGACTGCCCCCCACTCTCTCCCATTCTCTCTCTCTCTCTCTCTCTGTGCCCCACTCAGATAAATAAATAAATCTTTAAAATTTTTTCCACTAGGTCTTACATTTTTCATGTTAATTGTAAACTTTTGGTTTCTCATATTTTCCTTTGACACCTCAGTTAAATAAAACTGATTTGAATATAGTGATAGAACGCAATGCTTCGGGAAATACTGCAGATGGTTATTGGGTCGATATGTGTGTGGACACGAGCAGTAGCTTCCTTTGATTTTTAGTTTGTATTATATACATCACAGTCAATATACATTTCCTGGAGAGTAAAATACCATTTTTTAAATTAAACATTAGGATGTTTATAAAAATAATTACCCATGTTCTGCTCTCTTAATATCTGGCAATCAGAGACAAAGATATGAGGATTCTAGATAACTCAGCAAGGTCTTAGACTTTGTGAAACCTTAGAAATGTGATGTGTCTAATAATCATTAGGTGTGTTGAACATGTTATTTAGAGTTCCTTGTCCAGTATTTTCCCTCTAATTGAACTCCATGGCTGCTCCTTGAGTGGTTGACAAGGGTTCTACAGTGACTATACCTTTTGTTTAGTCTTTGCTTGTAGACAGAGACTATTCATTTTGGCAAATACTGGTTTACTTTCAGTATCCTGCAAAAATAACAGAGAAAAAAAAAATGCCCTTTTTCGTCCTGGTCTTGTATCAAAACAATGATGGGCCCAGCCTTCATTTTATGACTTTAATGAACAAGCTATTTCCCTGTTAGTGACCTGTTCATAGGGTGTGTGGGAGTCTCTGATTAGAGGGAAGAGTGTTGGAACACTGAACTTCTCCTTCACGGGACATCACATTTATACCACAGAAATGATGAGAGAGAGAATGGCATGATGGGTAGGACGGTAGGCTTAGGGACCAAACTACCTGAGTCCAAGTCAGAACTCTGCCATATACTGACTCTCTCATCTTGGGTTACCTTACCTCTATGATCTTTAGTTTTCTTTTCTGCAAAGTAGGACTGAACATAGTATCTATTTCAAAGGAGCATTTTTAGTATAAAATGAATTATACGTAAAACAGTGCCTGGCACAGAGCCTACACCATATCATGATGATGATTTAATAGTTTGGAAGAAGCTCAGAGTACCTTTCTGAAAAGAAAAAAAAAAAAAAAAGACTTGGAATATGCCTCCTCCCTGTTATACAGCTAATATTTTTATACCTCTGGTATTAAATATTTGACACAATACTTGCATCACCTGCTCTGAAGAGTACTTTTCCCAATTTTTGAAATGCCACCTCTATATCCTAGTTTGGAAGAAACCCCTACTTGACAAAAGTAACATTTTTTTCAATCACAATTTTTTTCTTTTTTTGTCCAACTCTTTAGAATTTCTGTCAACTAGTGGGTCTTTCAGAATAGAATCTTGTTAATTGAGTGAATTGAGCCATTCAGTAGAATAAAGCAAGTTTCTGGAATATAACCACAGAAGAAATGGGTCTGCAGGAACGTCAGTGATGTACGCCTTCGCTCGAGCTTAAAGATAAGGGAGCCTTTTCTTGGGTCTGGGTACCTACCTTCCTCTTGACATGGGGGCAGCTTGATGTGGAAGGAAGTGGCCATTTATTTTTGAAATGCTCTCACGTCCTCTTCCAAAGTTGGTCCTCTCTCCTGCCCACATGCTTTTCTGCAGAGTTTGATGCTCTAGACTGCATATAATCTTAATTTCGTGCTCAGTCACCTCTGCTGCCTAGCAACAATTCTGGGTTTTCCATCCTGAACGTTTCACTCAGGAGTCTGGGTATGACTAGGGAAGCTATATTTAAAAAAAAAAAAAAACAAAACAAAAACAAACAAACAAAAACCCTCCCTGGAGGATTCTATGTCTGGCCCATGAACTGGCTTTTGGAACCACAGGTCTAAACTTCCAAGTCCCAGCTGAAAGAGAAACATCCTGTGTTTTCTTCCCTTGGGCTTTGCCATGGGCACACTGTTGATACTGAGCTGGGAATGCTAAATGTGTTGCTTGACCTCAGGAAACTGAGGCTTTGAATGCCTTAGCTCCAGGGAATAATTAATATGAGAAATATACGTTATAGGGCAGGCCCATTGGGAAACTTAATGTGGCCCAAGGGAACACTGGGGACTGGTTGGGAAGGTTGATGCCTTTTCTTCAGCCTGGTATTTACTTATTAATTTGTTTGTTCAGCAGCTATTTAAATGATTATGAGATCAAAGACCTTTTGCTGGGCACAAGGGATCCAAAGAGTATAGTGGAAAGAGAACAGGTTTTAGAACCTGCCAGATATTGGTTTGAATCATTGCCGAGCTATGTGATTTTGAGCTATTAACTTCTCTAAACTTATTTCCTTGTTGGTAAAATGGAAATAATGCCTACCTTGCAGGCTGTCAGGAGGATTAGAAATAATACATGTGAGGCACCTTCTGGTGCTATAATTAGCATTCATGTGTCAGGTATAGTATCTGGAAATGGATACACTGTTTTTTTTTTGCCCCTCAGAGATGGTAACTTTGATATTAGCTGTTTAGAAATGAGTAAACCAAGCCTGAGAAAAGTAACTCATCCAAGATCACTAGCTTCTGAGAGGAAGAGTTCTGCTTTGAATCTAGGGCTGTCGGACACCCAAAGTGATGTTCCTCACCATGTCTCCCAGATGACTTGGTCTAGTGTCACATGGCCCCTTCCCTCACCCCCTCTCCAGATCTAGCTGGGGAGTGATCTGTCCTGTGGGCTGGCCAGGCTTCCATGACTCTGTGGCGAGGCATGTTGAATCCCTGTCTGGGGAATGTGCAATCAAGCCAAGAGATGGAGGTGGTTCTGAGAGAGAGGTAAGCTGAGAGAAAGGTCACGGGGTTTACTAGGGGGACAGGGGTCCCTTCGCAGATCGCATGTAAGCTGGAGTTGAGGACCGAAGCCATGTGGATGGAATCCAGGAAAAGTAAGAGAGTTCGCTCTATGATGGATGATAAAGTCCAGGTGGGTTTGGCTCATCACCATGTTCAGTGTTTAGATGGAGCCCATTTATCTGCTCCAATTCCTCTTTCAGTTAAGCTTGAAATGAATATCTGCAACTTGATTTTTAGAAAGACCCAGAGTTAAACCAGGCATGAAAGTATAGTTATTTGCATAGTAGCCATGATATGCAAAAAAAAAAATTGCAACAGAAGGTAACACATGTTTTGATGAGGGAGGTCTGAAGTGCTGAGGGGCAGAGGAGGGGAGGCACTTACGATCCCCCACGGAATGTGCATCACTCTAAGTTATCCCATGCTGGCTGTCTTCATGTGAGTCTTGCGACTTAGGTGAGTGGGTTGGACTGATAGCTGGTTCTCGGATTTACCTAATATATAAAAATCACTAATTCATTTCACTTGTAAGTATGTCTTTTTAAGTTCCACAGAAATCGTGTGGAATCCAAATTAAATAAATGCTTTCCATATCATGCTAGTCCTAGATATAATAGCTTGAACTTTTTTATTTAATGGTTATTGATTGAAGACCAAGAAGAGGGTATTAAGTCCTCTTACTCTAATGGAATTATCTTAAAAGGTATCTTCTGGTATAGTATGAAGTCAGCGATGAAGGAACTTGAAATTCTTCTCTGGTTTTCCCGTTGGTCCTAATCGAATGAAATCAATTGTATCATTTTTTTCTGCACAAAGGGATGTTTTGTCACTGAAGAGTGCCAAATGAGCTTCATCGTTTTCTGCAAATTTTGAGTAAGTTTAGGGTAGGTAGCTATGAAACATTCCAGCAGAATGGTTTGAGTACTGAAATTTTTCACAATATTCAGCTAACTAAGAAGGTATGTGAAGCTCTTACAATGCATGGTACATTTTAGGAATGCCCACCAAATCAACTCCCCCACCTAGGAAACTTCTAGATGGCACCTTGTTAAAAAGTATTGAATCAATGCTGTGTACATTTATGGAAAGTCTTAGGTTACAGATGATATTGATGCAATTCATAAAAGTTTTCAGTTATGACAAGGCTCAGAGAAAGATTAGTTGTCTTCTAATACTTTTCTGTCTCTCTTGAAAAATAACTAAACTATGTCTTGATCCAGTTGACATTTAAAGCTTTAAATGTGAGAAAGAGACCTCGGAACCTGCTTGCCCGTCCAGCTCAGCTGGACACATCTTCACCATTTTGGGAAGTTGGACTAAAAACAGGGGTAGTAAATACCTACCATACTCTTTGTCTCTGCACCCTCCCCAACACAACCACCTGATTCTGGGTCTGTGGGCTCTCCCCTGACCCAGAAGCTAATGAAGATCATTTTTAGTTTGACAGCCCTCTTCTTACCAATAAGAGATCCAAGAAAAGGATTTTGTTCTCGGCCAGTAGTTTATATTCACTTCCCCATAAAATGGCAACCTGAATGTGTGAAGAATGTTCTTTCCCTAAATCACTATTTGAAAAGCAAGATACATCTGACTTTTGTTCTCTCATTCACTCCCTAGACCCTGACATCTTTAACAGCAGAGCAATTGTTACTTTTCATTGTGCTGCATTTGGACTTTGCTATCTGTTCTGTAGTCCACTGTACAGCTTACCTTCGGCTTTTAAGGAAAAAGAAATAAGGCCTCTAACTGTGGTTAAAACACAGTATTAAAGAAGTGAGAGCTCCAGAGCTCCCCTGCTTCCTTTTTACACCAGAGATATGTAGAGTAAAAGTGAATTATTGCCCCCTTGTGGTCGAGTTATATGTTCAGTTTCTCACATAAGTGAAGTTGTGAAGTATAATGTGTCTCTGCTACCATGAAACTGCCCTACAGTAAAGTCAGTTATTATGAAAAGAACTGTAGGTAGGTGGCTTTAAAACCACCTCTCCTTGTTGGTTTTTTCTCACCTATCTTAAACCCCACAGAATCTTGGCTCTCAACTGATTTTTCTTTTTCTAAGATACCAGATATCTAAGAACTTAAATCAAATGGCATGATCCAAGTTATATGGAAGAAACCCAAATCTCGTTCATATTACTTTTTTGTAGTCCTTGCCACTTCAAATGAGTTTGTAGGGTGTTGGGAATGTCTTTTTGTCCCTTTAGAAGTCTGTATCCGAAGATTTTTTCTTCAGAGCTATAAAATGGGGAAATTTTGAATGACTGTGTCCAGGAATCCTTATTTGTAAAAGATCAAGTGAGCTTTAGGATTAGCTTTTCTTTCAATTTCATAATACTGAACATGAAACAAGATTTTAAAACCAAATAGAGCTTCCTTTAAAAAAAAATAGACATCATGCCTAATAAAATGCTTCATAGAGGAAGAGTGGAGAGGTCTTACACACACACACACACACACACACACACACAAAGCCATTTCATACTATTCTTTTTACAGTAAAAACGTGGCAGACTTTTACAATTAGAACAGTTATGCACAGTCATAATTGGCTTATTGAATTAGTTCTTTACAAATCATAAGTTTACATGGGAATTCTGAGTGATTTTCACACTTGCATATTTAGAGAAGTCCCATTTTGTCAACTATTTTTTATTTTGGATGTTGTCACTCCCCACTAATAACTTCCAAGTAGTTCCGCTTATTAGGCTACCTCCAGGTTATGTGTAAATTTTTGAAGCACACGTTCTTTTATAAACATGAAATGACTGGGGGCCCCTTGGAAGACTTTCCCATTATGACTTGAAGTTCAAGATGGCCTGGTAAAATCTCTTCAGTATATGGTTGTTATTTTTCAACACTTCAAAAATTTGTTGGGTTGTCTCTAGATTATTTTGTTCTCAAAGACCAATCAAAATTTGATCACAGTCGGGAAACAGTCATAGAAGGATTTGCCAGTCCTTTCTAAAGACCTCTCTCTCTGCAATATTTTTTTTTCTCTCTGCAATATTTTTAGTGGAAAAGATGTTATTTCTTTTTTTTTTTAATTTTTATTTTTTTATTTTTTAATTTTTTTTATTTTTTTATTTTATTTTTTTATTTTATTTATTTTTTATTTTTTTTTAATTTTTTTTAAGATGTTATTTCTTAAAAGCCAGATAAATGTCACTAAAAACACCAATTAAAGAACTTTGTACTATAAATAAGGAGATAGAGTGGATTTATTTGCTTAAGGTACTCAGACTCTTTCCATTGAGGCTCAGCTGATGTAAAATAACCATTAATATATTATTCGGAACTATTACAGATAAGGGAAGAGTTTTCTCTTAGACTAGGTAGAATATACTGTGGTAGATGCTGGTCGCGCTCATCATATTTGCCTACTTGGATGCCTTTCTCGATGAAAGCAGTTTTGTGAACTAACATCCGTTCTTAATGCCAGAAGTGTTCAGGCAGTTCAGTAGTTCTTAAGCTTTTATATCTTACATCCAATTATGATCAACCATTCCACCCAAAAACCTGCTTACCACCAGAAGAGGAATGTTTTGTACCACAGTCTTTTTCTTATACCTATTTATGATAAATTTTAGGGACAGGTAATTTCTCTTGGGAACAAATGTAATTCCTGGGCCTTAAGATACAAATACTTCATAATTGAAAGGACACTTACTGTTTTAGTAATCATAAAAAGAGGTCATGAAAAATTGTGTAGGAGGACATTTTGGTAATTTATAATTTTTTTCAGAGTTCTACAGTAAACATCTCTGTGCATAATCTCTGTCCACGTTTATTTTCCTAGGATGGGTTCCTAGATCAGAGTTGAAAGTTATGAATATTTTAATGCTTTTTTACACATTGCCAGATGGCTTTTAGAAAGACTGTATCAATTTTATATTCTCATAATGCATCCTGATGCCTGTCTCACCACATTCTCACTTTTTTACTTTTAAGAATCTTGGCAATGGCAACTCATTTTATTTGGCACTTTTAATTGTGAGATTTGATTGTTTCATATATTTACTAGTTGTTTTTATTTCCCTTATGAATTATATTTAAGTCTTTTGTCTATTTTTATATGAGCTTTTAAAATATTTAGGAGCCAACTGGCATTTTTCCAGAGAATCATCAATCACTCTTAAATAAATAAATCTCTGTTTCTACTCATTCTTGGGCAGACTCAGGTTGCCCATATGAGAAAGAAATAGCTCAATTGCTATTCATTGTCTACAGCTCAGTCCTTGTGAAGGTGTGGAAGCAACTTTCTCCCTTCTACCTCTAGTGTGTCCTCTGAAGTATGACAAAGTTCCCCAGCCTGGTGGTTGTCAGACTTTTTGTCCCTCGGTTTCAGCTGCTTTGAAGAATGGCTCAATTTCTGAGGTGATCTCCAAATCTCCCTGGTGAATTTCATAAATACAGGAAGCCCAGGTTTCAAGTTAACATCACAAATTTATCATTGAAATTTGATAGAAATTAGTCCTGGTTTCCGATGATCACCTTTGTCATCACAGTTGTGGTTCTAACAGTGGAAATTATATTTGTCATAATTGTGGCTTACTTTCCCGTCTGTGTGTGTGTGTGTGTGTGTGTGTGTGTGTGTGCAGAGATACTTTTTTTTTTCATAGTCACAGCTACTGAATTTTTTCTCAATTTTCTTTCATCTCATTTACCATTAGAAAGTCTTCCTCAAAACATTTAGTAATCTCAACGGAAATCCTACACAACCTTTGTGCCTTACTAATGGATATACCGGAACCATTGTTCCAATTATGAAAAAAACTCTTACCTAAACCTAGTGAGAGGAAAAACCTTTTGAAGACTTCCCTAGACTTTGGGGCTTAGGAAAGAATGAAATTCATGCCTCCTGGCAGTAGAATTCCTATTTTCACAGCTTCATGTAATTTGTGAGTCTGCCTGATATCATGGTTGAAAAGAATCTATTTTATTTCTGATTCTAATAGCAGTAATCTACAGCTGGAGGTTAGGAGTATTTCCATAAGGGGCTGTTCACCTTTCTCTGTAGAGGAGTTGATAGGTTATCCTGTTGGACCATTTCCACATGTGTGCAAATCAATATAATTATGTTGGTTAGAGTGTGGTTTTGATGGTATTTTTCTAACTTTGTTCATTTGGATGATCTTGTCTTGCTTGTGATATTTTGTGCAACTTTCTGGTGAAAGAGGATCATAGTGTCTTCATTCCATAAATGTAAAAACTGAGAGTCACAAGTATGATGTATAATGAAACGTCTTCATTATAAGACCATGCTTACTTACTGGCTCCCTTTCCCTCTGCCTTTCTCTGTTAAGCCCCATTGCTTTCCTTAACAGCTTTAATACCCGAGCCGGTCTTCTTGCATCTTTAGAATGGGGCTGAAGAGACTCACTGAGCAGTGATTTGTCAAGGCCACTGTATTCTTAAAGTACTCAGGACAAAGATATGCAAATGTGTCATTAGAGTTGGACGTAGCTAGAGGCTCAAACCTTTTCTGCTGATCTTGGGCAGTATATTTTCCAGGTTGCTGCTCATAAACTAAAAAGAAAATTAATTCCATGACTTGAATTTCTCTTTGGGTGACTGGCATCATACTTGCCTTTAAATGCTTTGTACAGGGTGAATGTACATAATTGAAAGTCTAGAAGACATTCTCCAAATCTAATCTAGCCACAGGTGTAAAGAAATGGAAACATAAATTAGCACACTTGTATATCCAATATAACTTATTTTCAAATATATAGATCAAAACAGGGATATGTATTTTCTGTTAGCTTTAATCTTACCGATTTCTTATGTTTGGAAATCTTAGCGGAGTTCAGAAGAAAATATGTATAAGGCCTTTTTTATACCTTAGTTAGATTATATTTTAATATTTTTTGCTTCTTTGAGTTGGGCTTTAAGTCAGAATAGCCCACAATGGACCACAAAATATTTTCAGGTAATTTAGGCCTATCTGTGGTCAAATCTTGGCTAACCATCTTAATTCTTCAGTATTTTCAGTATATACTACATGAGAAATGGGGCTGACCAGAAACAAAATGAAGCAATGAACTGATAGCACAGAGATGTCATTAAACAAGAGACTTCTGAGGGAAAATTTTAGGGTTGTAATTTGGTCTCCCAAACATCTTTAGTTGAAATCAGTACCCTATAACTTATTGCCAGTGGAGTAATTGTACAACTTGAAAACTTACATAAGTATCCAGAAGCACTGCTGAAATTTTGGCCACACTATGGACTATTTTATGCAAATATTGAATAACTTTCCTATCACGCAATATTATATCAGCCAGGAAACCCAAAGACCATTTGATACTGACAATTATATCAGAATGACATATTAGGTAAGTGGCATGAAATTGACCCTTTCTTAAAATAAGAATTTCCAGTCATTTAGCATAGATATTCTGTTAGGGAATGTACTGCACCTTTTTCATTTGAAAAATTGAAGTGGTGAATGGGAAAAGATTTCTTGAACAAATACCCAGTATATTTTTATCGTAACACATTTAAATATCTAGCAATATTATTTTTCCATTTATTCAATTTCAGTTCGCTTTTAAAAGAAACTTTGGGTTTTAAACAAATTAAACATGAGCTCATTTTTTCAATGTAGTCAGCAATGATTTTAACTAAGGTTTTTGTTGTTTAAAGAAAATCTAAAACTAAGGAAATCTTCAAAAACTTTATAATTGAAACTTCTTTTTGAATATGCAATTTTACGTTGTTTCATCTCTCTGCCCTCGTTAGGTGTGTCTCATCATTAGATATAATGTTACTCAAATAGTTTTAACTTTACAACTTCTTTGATTAATGATGGTTTGAACTAAGGTTTCATTGGGTAGGATTAACTATGTTTAAAGATGGCAAGATGCCATTATAAATTAATGTCAGAATTTAATAAGAACCAGAAATTAACTTCGGGGAACTTTATAATTTAATGTGAGAGCACGATCATATTCTGATTATTTTACTGCCGTGTCCTATTAAAAATAAATTATTCTTTATCTTGTGATAAAGTTTTACTCAGCAAACATTTGTTGACTGTCAGCTATGTGCCAACCACATGACTCTTTTCCATCCTCAAATAAAATGAAAAATCCCTCCCTTGTTTAGAAATCTCCCAGGCTCCTGTAATCTAGTATGACTCTGCTTTCCTAGGGCAGAGTCTGTTTCTTTCACATTCCCTACACAGCTGCCCCTCCCCGCATTGTCTCAAATGAAGAGCTGGCCAGATACATCCCTGTAATCAATGGTCTTGGAAGGTGGGAAAGTGTGCGTTAGAACAGAATGTCCAATTTGTGGTACTGATTGCTACAGTGTCAAAGAGCTACACCTCACATACAAGTTTTGTAGGACTGCACAAGTAACATGGAAGTAGGGTGGGTAGGAGACGAGATTTGAGTCTGGTAAGGAAAGAATCTTTCTGTTCTGAAGGTGTATGTTGAGGACTTAATTTCTGCAAACTTCAGTGACCTTTGAGTTCCTTTCTGTTCTAAAAATCCCACAGTTCTTCTGTGTTTAGAGCCCAAAGAGGGCAATGGACTTAAAGCAAATGCCTGTTACTCTTCTCTCAAGATCTTACGTGGATTTACTTGCAAAGAGATGTTGAAACATTGTAAAAACCGCGAACCATAACCAGGAGGGGCAAAAAGTTAAATAGAGCAGAGGCATAGGGTGCCTGGGTGGCTCAGTGGGTTAAGCCGCTGCCTTCGGCTCAGGTCATGATCTCAGAGTCCTGGGATCGAGCCCCGCATCGGGCTCTCTGCTCAGCGGGGAGCCTGCTTCCTCCTCTCTCTCTGCCTGCTTGTGATCTCTCTGTCAAATAAATAAAAAAATCTTAAAAAAAAATAAATAAATAGAGAAGAGGCAAAGGGGAGACTATATTCAACAACTCTGATGGAGACAAGCCTCAACTATTTAGCTAGTGATCTGGGGCTTCCAGGTGGCAAAGGCAAAGAGGAGAAATAGGATTACTAGGTGGCTGTGTGATCTTCTGGTAGGAAGACACCTCTCCCCAGTTCTTCAGGAACAAACCAGCATTTTTCTTGCTCACAATAACTGGTCTAGGGAATTTGGGTAAGAAGCCCTAAGCCACATAATGAACGATGTCCTCATGAATTTTTATAGAAAATGAAGAACTCCACCTATGTCATTTCATATGCTGGTCTTTGGAGAACAGGGAGGGAATAATGTTAAAAGCAAGACTTTTCTTTCGCCTGGGGAAGAGGAGGGCCAGGGAGATGGAAACTTCTGGTATATTTACTGTAGATAGCTGCTTATTTTCTTTTGACCCACCGACATGTGGAGCTGTAGAAAGATGTAAAGATGTCTAGTAAAGGGTAGCATTGTTAAAAGTCGGAGGGGATAAATGGAATTTTTGTGGCAGGATGATATTTGCAAGACTGATCAGGCCACTGGGAGGTTTTTAAATATGCCAGTTCCCTATAACAGGAAGATCAGTCTCTGTTTTAGACAGCATATCCAATTTAGTAAATTATTATTATTCCGTCAAAATTAATGTGAACAATTTTCTCTTTGAGGCTGCTTTTTCCGTAGGTGATGTTTTCCAGATGGGCTTTGTGTAAAACTCTTAATGTTTTGTGTTTTCTTTCCTAGAGAAAGCGCCGTTTCTGACATGTCTTCATTTCTTTCTCTTTCCCCTGGTGTAGGAAAGAGAACCCCGAAGGCAAAGGAGAAGAAGAACAAGAAAAAGAAGAGGAAGCTGATAGAAAGAGCCCAGGAGCAACACAGTGTCTTCCTAGCTACAGACAGGGCTAACCAGTAAAATAAAAGACACGTAGGGTAGATTTTGGGGGAGGGGGTCGTTTTTGCAAAAGTGCACAAAACTCCTCTCCACTCGTGGACCCTGGCATGCAGCTTTTGCGCTGCTTTGACCAGTATCTGTTCCCAGTAACATTGTGAACGGAGGAGCCACGAGCGTGGTCTCTGTTATTTATGCTTTGATTTGCATCTGGAGACTGTGAAGGCAGGAGCTCCCGACCTGAATCACCAGAAGCAGGAGTTAGGGGTCCAGCACGTGCCTCGGCTCCACGTGCACTGAGAGATCGTGGCACCCTGAAGGGGCAAGACCTGTGAGGCCACGGGCCACCCCTGGAGCCCAGACTTGTGCATATTTATGGGAAAGAAGACCCTCAGCTGGCAAAGAGCTATTTCACTGGTGACCTTGATTTCTCACGTTGTGCGTTCGCAAGGATAACTGTGTGCAGAGATCTGCTTAGAGCTGGGGTGGGGGACGTGGGGGGTGTTCCAGGAGTTCCTGCTCAGCTTCACAGCAGCTCCAACTTGTACATAACTCTGTGGGGCTACATAGGAACCTCTTCCTTACTGTATATTTATGCTTTCTGAAGTGTAACAAGTCATACCTGATTAATATTATGTCGGATTGTTTCTAGTGGTTCCTAACCATTGTCTGGTAAATGGCTATTCTATATTTGAGAATTGACCAATGTTTTGTTGCCCCTTGACTTTTTTTTTTTTTTTTCGGGCTTATTTCTCACTGTAAGAATAGGATAAGCTAGTTTGTACATAGGCTCAAAGGACCAGTGTCAAAGAATTTTAATATCTGTAGACCTTCCCCACTCCGTGTTGTCTCCTGCAGATAAAGCAGCAGGTGACAGGCAGAAGCTAAAACTCTTTACGCCTAAGATGTGATGCCTTTATGAAACACAACTGAGGAATGACATGCAGTCCCTTCTAGTACTCCTCATGCTATTCTACTGGCTAGCTAGAGAATTTTTCGAACTTTTGTTTCAAGCTTCAGTATATATATACATATGCATTTATATTTATTAAAGCCATCCCTGACTTAACCAAGACAGGGTACCTACCAATACTCTTGGGTCACTATAGAAATTACCATCATGAGACCATGATGCAGAATTTGAGGAGAAAAACAGCATGAGTCCCTGTAACTCCTGGTGGAACCTTAACAGGTCTCCTTGGAGCCGGAATCCATATGCTTTCTAAGAAGAAAACTATGGAGAACCCCCCCCCGCCCACCACACACACACACACACCCCAGGGAATTTCAGAGCAGTTGTTTCAAAAACATCATTGTGTAGTTGTGGGAATCCATTCTTAGAGGGTTTTGAATTGGCTTCTTCTAAAAGCATCATTATCTTCCTGGCTAATCCAGAAGAAAATTAGAACAAAGGGAAATGGTTACAGATGTTTAAGGAAAAAAAGCAAGGTAAAGCCTTTATTTTTAATCACCTTGCATTGGCAAAACTACCTCTCCAGTATTTTTGTTTAAACTTTTGAGTCAAAAGCATCCTACCAGTACGTATAAATGTCATATACATCGTTATGAGAATATTACTGCCATGAAATAATAAGCCATATATGAATGTTGTATACAACTTTAGGGTTTGCATTTAATCCTAAAGTGTTCACCTCCTTTCACATCTATTTACACTATATTCCTATTTACTAAGTGGGGAGGGGGCGTCTTTATATAGTGCTTCATCGTTAATAAGTCAATACCTGTTCTGTTTCTAAGATGTTCTTTTCGTGCATTAAAAAACTTCAAAATTATTCGTTGTGGAAGTTTTCTTTAGAGGTACATTTAGGGGAAAAACAATATTTTAACAACTCTACCCCTAATTCTTTAAAAAAGGCAGAAAATTTTAGTAACTATATCTAGGAATGAGCTAGGTATAAATTACACTAGAGTGGAGTGGTTAGGAGGCTTTTTAAAAATTTTTTTTTTAAAGATTTTATTTATTTATTTGACAGACAGAGATCACAAGTAGGCAGAGAGGCAGGCAGAGAGAGAGAGAGAGAGGAGGAAGCAGGCTCCCTGCAGAGCAGAGAGCCTGATGCGGGGCTCGATCCCAGGACCCTGGGATCATGACCTGAGCCGAAGGCAGAGGCTTTAACCCACTGAGCCACCCAGGCGCCCCTAAAAATATTTTTAAGACTGTTTTGAGAGAGGGCATGTACAAGCCAGGGCAGGGGCAGAGGAAGAGAGAAAAATCTCAAGCAGGCTCCATGATGAGCACCGAGTCTAATGGAGGGTTCGATCCCATGACCCTGAGATCGTGACCTGAACAAAAATCAAGAGCCCGACACTTGTGTGAGCCACCCAGGGGACCCAGGAGTAAAGACTTGAGAGCCACACTGCCTGCGTTCCAGAGTAGCCTGGGACAAATTCTCTTCTAGGGCTCTCTTCCTCCTCTGTGAAATGGAGGTAACACTACTGTCTACTTGTAGGGATGTTTTAAGGATTAAATTAAGTAAAATGTGTAAAGTATGGTCAGCACAGGGTATAAAATTGTTATGTAAATGACCTGTTATTAATTGCCTCTCTTCTTGGCATTTAAATTATTTAGAAGACCTTCCTTTCTTGTTAACAAAACAATGTATTTATGGAAACATCAGTTCCCTTCAATCTATTGCTGGATGCCTGGACATTATTTGCCCCAATTTTTTTTTTCTTGTGGGAATTGATTTACAGCTGCTTGATTTCTAAGCCTCCCAGTTATAAGCAAATACACAACAGAGACACACACATACTGCAGTATAATTTATAGCTTCAGGATAATACAAAAAAAAGCGGATGTATATAAATAAAGAATATATGAAACTGGTTTCCCCCAATATTTTCAGGAAGTAAGTAAGTAAGTAGAAGTAATGTAGAAGTAAGTGATGGGGTCACAACTTTGTCAAGAAGTGTGGGTTGGGGAAATGCGTGCAGGTGGTCAAAAGGTACAAACTTGGTTATACAATAAATATATCATGGAGAAGGCAAGGTACAGAATAGGGACTATAGTTAATAGTATTCTCTTAGCAATTTTCAAATATGTAATACAAAATATCCTCATCACAAAAGTTTGACAGATTAGCACTTAGGAAAAGCCAATTCTATGAATGTCTCTGTTTTTTAAGATGCTAATAGCAATCACTGTGTACACTAAATTTTCATCTTTTGCTAGAAACATTGGGAGAAAAGCTAGAATTTAGCCTCAAGTGTGTGATTCCTCCTCTCGCCTTTTTGTTTTAAGGAGAGCTATGAATAAGGAAAAGGTGCATACCTCTGTTCATGTTAGAAGTTTGTGCATAGTAGATATTACTTGATAGTATCATTAGAAAAGGTAGAATCAGTAACCCTATAAATATATATCTTGACCAATCACATTATCCTCTCCCTTCTTTTAAAAGGAATAACCATTCCACTCAAGCATCTGGCCTCATCCCCTTACTTTTGTGGAGTCTTCAGTATCCACTTATGTCATTTCTTTAGCTCTTCCTCTCCTCTGACTTAGGTACTATTTCTCTCAAGGTCTTCATTGTCCACTCTCCTGATAAAGGAATTTATGGTCATTGATGGCTTTGACTTTTTTCCCTTATCTTTTTCTTCGCCACCATTGCATTGTCCTTGTTCTCACAAAGGGAGCGATGACATTCACCTTGCTAATATGAGAACATTTGCCTTACATGCCTTGATCCTTTTTTTGTGTGCCCTCTCTGCTATTTCACCAAGTTTGATTTTATTGTGCTCTTTCCTTCAGAAATTTCATTTCTCATTTCTCATCTTCTATGACACTCCTAACCTGGGTTTTCTACTTCCGTACTTCTTTTGGTCTTTTCAAGTTCTTCCTTGGCCTAAATTCAAAATACTGTTATGTCATAAGTGAGCCCACTATTTAATCTTTCAGATTTAATCTCTTCATCTCCTCAACTTGGGAAATATGACCTATGGCTTCAGATACGAACTATATGCTATTGATTTCCCAACCCAGCTCTCTGTCTCCAAGCCTTTGGTAATGATTTCCAAGCCTACTGGAGTTCTTGACTAGGAAGTCACACACTTAAGCTCAATGTATTTAAAACTGAATTTATTATATCAGTTGGGTTCCAGTCAAAGAAATAAACCAGTTGAGGTATTTCAGTAGATAAATCCATCTTTTTTTTTTTTTTTCTTTTTTAAAGAGAGAGAGAGAGCGAGCACAGGCAGACAGAGTGGCAGGCAGAGGCAGAGGGAGAAGCAGGCTCCCCACAGAACAAGGAGCCCGATGTGGGACTCAATCCCAGGATGCTGGGATCATGACCTGAGCCGAAGGCAGCTGCTTAACCAACTGAGCCACCCAGGTGTCCCCAGTTGAGATATTTCAAATGGGGAGTTTAACACTGAGAACCGGTTACACAGGTAATAAAGGAGACAAGAAGCTGAAGTGGGGATGACAAGATCACTCAGATTAACAAAAGCAGGAAGCCACTCCCTTAGGGCAAGAGGATAACAGGAAGAGGTTGAGTTTCTGGAATCCAGAAGCCACCCAGCTAGAGCTAGAATTATAGTTGAGGCTAGAGCTATGACCAAAGAGAAAGCCAGAACCAAAGACAGAAAGCTTATCTGGTGGGAACTAAAACCTTGGAAAAGATCCGGTCACACTGAGAAATGTTGCCTGGCTTCTCCCTGCCTTCCAACCTCTACTCTTCTGCCCACACCTGCCATTGCCCAAACCTGACTGGAAACCAGGGAGCCTCAGTAATGTAGTTCCCTCTGTAGGGAAGAATACAGACCTAGGAGCAAACAAGCAAATAATCAATGTAGTCACTGACATCTTCCCACAGAATAACTCCTTTTCCTGCCTTCCCCATTTAATAGTTAATAAAATCTTTACTCACATAGTTGGTTACATGAACACTCTTGTAATCATTTACTCCTATTGTTCCCTCCATCTAATCAGTTCCTAGATTCTAGTGAGTCTACCTCAAAAGTGTCTCCTGAATTTCTCCCCACATCTTTACTTTCTTGGTGTTGTGGTTGTGCTAAGTTTCTCTTTGTCTCTCTTCTAGACTGCTTCATTATCCTAAATATTCTTGCCCAAAGCTTCACTCCAATGATTATTAATATTTCTACTATTTCTTTTTCCTGTTAACATATTGATAGTCCTATTATTTAAATAACTTCTTGTTTCTTACCGAATAAGATCCTGTAATTTTTTTACATGGAACACAGTACCCTTTTAACTTTCTCTTTACCCATATAGCTTGTGAGGATCAAGAAAAGGCTAAATGGGGGCACCTGGGTGGCTCAATGGATTAAAGCCTCTGCCTTCGGCTCAGGTCATGATCCCAGGGTCCTGGAATCGAGCCCTGCATCGGGCTCTCTGCTCAGCAAGAAGCCTGCTTCCCCCCCTCTCTCTGCCTGCCTCTCTGCCTACTTGTGATCTCTGTCTGTCAGATAAATAATTAAAATTTAAAAAAAAAAAGACTAAATGCACTGGGATTATCACTGTCAAATTTTCAAGGATTCCTTTCAGATATACTTGGATGTGCTTCCCATAATGATTAATATCCTTGAATCGTGAAGGCAGAAATGTAAGGGTAACTATGACTTTGAAAGAAAGTGATAAACATAAAATCTGAGAGGTCAAGCAGTTTGAAAAATGTGCCAAAGATTTAGACAATTTCCTATGTTAATCTATGATGAATCATTTACAACAAACTGCCATGTGCCACTCCCGCCTGCATTAGAAGACACTGATAACCACTGCTGAGATAAACACAAGTCTCAGAATCCTTCCCAACCAAGGTGCTCCAAGGAAACACTACCAAGAGATTGAAGTTGACAGGGGAGTTACAGCCTTCTGGATTCCCAGGTCAACTTCATGCCCAAGAGGGTGAATTCTGTCTTCTCCCAGAAACACTCTGGAGTGTATCATGAACTACTTTTCAAACCTTGCCCTCTAGGGGTATGCTTTAAGACAGAAAAGTGAAGTTTTAAGTCTGGGATTGTATCCTTTCTTAGCCGACTGACACCTCAGGTTTTCTCACCTCAGTCTCTGTGGCAGCATACTACCCAGGTGCACATTCAACTTTTTATTTGATTCTCTGCTACTGGCTTCCTTCTTTCCTCTTGCTAATTTAGTTCTAAGACTCAAGAACGAATCTAGTTCCAAGATCTGTTTTTGAGAAGAAGGGTTAGCAAACTTTTTCCATGAAGAGCCCAAGGGTAAACACTCTAGGCTTTACAGGACATGTGGTCTTGGTCACAGCAACTCAGCCATGCCACTGTGGTACAAAAGCCACCATACACAGGATGTAAACAAGTGGGTATGACTGTATTGTAATAAAAATTTATTTGCAGACACTTAAATAGGAATCTCATACACTTTTCATGTGTTTCACCATAGTATTCTTTTGATTTTTTTTTTCAACCTTTTCATAAAATGTGGTTTACCAGCCACACAAAAAGAGGTGGCAGCCTGGATATAGTGGGTAACCTGCTAGTTGGTGGACTGTCCTGGCAAACTCAGAGGCTGCCTCCAAGCCTACTTCAGCTCTGCATCCTCTGCCTCTGCAGGAGTCCAGTAACTGTACAGAAAGCATAGACCATTTTTCAAATGACCTTTTGTGTGACTAAGTCTCAAAGTTCCATTTCCACTCTTGATCTCTAACTCCAATTCTAGCTTTCTCTATTTGCCATAGGATATTCTATGTACTTCAGGCCCAAACCTAAAGTAAAAGAGTAAAAACTCAAAAAACAAAAATTTTTCCAAGTTTTCCCCTACCTAATTTTTTTACCAGTATAAGTAGTACCACTCTCCTCTCACATATCCAAACCCCTGCATTCTGATTAGACAACCTTATACTTTCTCTTTATTCTCTGTCTCTCCAATATCAAGACCTTTTTGTCCTTTATCTGTGGTGTGCGTCAGTGATGTACTCTTCCTGTGTCCTAATGTGTGAATTAATGCAGTGGACTCATTTTAAATGTAACCAAAAAAACCTCTTTTTAAAAATGGTTATTTGTTTATACTTACTGGTGTCTTTATTGTACTTCTGAGATCCATAATTCCTCAATTATGCTCCCTGTTATCTTGGTATTTTTTCTTTCCATTAGAGTTTGGTTTCCATTTCCTGCCTTAGCCTATGAAAAGTGAGTATGCAACGAATGCCTACTCTTTACAAAGAGTAAAACTGCAGGCAATGATTGCAGTGCCTCTGTTCTTGGCTGGTTCACTTTGAATGAAAGATGATTTTCAGACTAACATTGCATGTCCTCTCAATCTCCTCCACTTCAGAGACAACAGAACGGGTTATGTGATAATGGCAGGAGTGTCAGGAAAGGCCTCTCTGGGAACCTTGGCATGAAGCCTAGATGCTAGGTGTATGGAGATCTGGGAAAGAAGTATCTCAGACCCTGACAACAGCCAGTGCAAAGACCCTAATGTGCAAACAGAGCCAGTGAGATCAAAGTACAGACAAAGGGGAAGAGTTGCTAAAGTATAGTCATTGGACTAACATGAGATATTAGGAGTATTCAAAAGCTAGGTCATGAAGGGTCATGAAAGCTATGGCAAAAGCTTTATTCTAAGTGCTTAGGAAATCATTGGAGGATTTAAGCAAGGGAATGATAGGATTTGAGTCCTCTAACCTATTCACTTGAGCTCCTGTGTGGAAAGTGGGTTTTCAGATTAAAAGCAGAAAGACAAATTATCAGGTTATTTTAGTAATCAGATGAGAATTAATGTGACCTAGGCTGGGAGGTGCAGTAAAGAAGGAGAGAAGTGGTTGGAGCTTAGGGAAAAGTTCATCTCTAGAGATGCAATTGTGGTGTATATCATTGTATAAATGGCACTGAGCACCAAGCTTATGGGCTGATGCCAAGAGGGAATGTCCAAGGAGGAGAGAAGAGCTTTAAAATCACCCAACTCGGGGCGCCTGGGTGGCTCGGTGGGTTGGGCCGCTGCCTTCGGCTCAGGTCATGATCCCAGGTCCTGGGTTCGAGCCCCACGTCGGGCTTTCTGCTCAGCGGGGAGCCTGCTTCCTCCTCTCTCTCTGCCTGCCTCTCTGCCTACTTGTGATTTCTGTCAAATAAATAAATAAAATCTTTAAAAAAAAAATAAATAAATAAAATCACCCAACTCTTGGACATGAACCAGTAAAGAGACTTGGAAAAGTGTCCAGTAAGAAGAACTAGGAGCAGGTAGTTTCTAACAGTGACTAAGAGCTGGCATTTAAAGTTTACATTGTTTCCTTCCCCCTCATTTTAGAATAAAAATTTCAAGAGAAGTAAAGGACAATTAGGAAAAATTTGTAATAATTGAGGAGTTTGGTCTTCTCAAATTATTTTCCTCACTGTACACTCAAAGAGTGAAACTAACCAATACTTTATAATCTCCTTGAACATGTTTTCAGTGTAGAAAGAACTTAAAATAAGTCAATGCTCAAAAAACTTTGGAAACTACTCTTTACACAAATGTGATAATGATACTTAATTTCAGGTTACCATATCACCTACCAATTTCATCTACATTTATGATGAAATAATTATCTCAATGACCCAAGAAAGAATTTTCCTTTATTTCTTTCAAATTTAATAAACTATATCAAGTGAACAACAAAACAAGCATTTTGTGAATTATAGGTCCTTGGGTTTGTAATTTTCAACAATGAAGATTTTTTAAAACTTGTAATTATTGAGGTACTTTTGTAACAGCCCTCTGATGTAGGACCATGCATGTTTGAACAGAGTTAGGTATTACACACACATACACAATAGTGGTATTTAACTGGAAAGCAGAATAAGTGTTAAAATACTTTTTTCAGTGTTTACTGTGTAAAATAGTATAAAGTTTTGAGGACTTTCATTACATTTTTAAATTTGATAAGTACATTTCTAACCTTATTTCCCATCACACACACTTCTCCCAAATTTGTTCTTTCCTACATATACTATCTGGAAAATATAAATGGCAGAAACACTGATACCCATAACCAGTTCCCTCTTTTCTGATCAATAAGGAGCATCCCATTTCTCAATCGTCTTGCAGTTGGGTGAGGCCTCATCATTGATTTTAACCAGTGGAATTTTGGCTGGAAGTTATATGTGTCACTTCCAGCATTTAAAAGGGCATTTATGAGCACGTGTCTGTTCTGCATTTCTTTTCTCTTGGGGCTGGGACTATAAAGGTAGGGCCACAAGATGAAAACAACCTAGACCTCTGAATCAATTCATGGAAAACAATTTTCTTGGGTAATTGTTAAATCTAACTCGGACTTTGGATGAATAAGAAATAAACCCTTATTGTATTAAGCTCTTGAAATTTGGGGTTATTCGTGACCTTAGCATGGACTGGCATTACTCTGTAATGCAGTTTTTCAACTTACTTTTTCTTGGGATCAAGAAACTATCTTACTTATTAGTTGAAACCTTGTCAGTACATATAGAAAAGGAAAAAAAAAAGTCAAAAGAATATTTGAACTAAATAATCAACTTGCTTAGATTTAGAACACTGATATGTACTTCTAATGAAGTGTCTCATTTTGATGGCAGAGACTGACATCCTGATGATGGTAGTACAATAATTTGTTCTCAAATTTCCAAAGATTCATATAATATCATTAGATAATCAAGGTAGCACCTAATCCCTATAGGTTTTCTTCACACACCTACTCTATGCAACAAGAATAGGCAATCTATAAAATCTAATAGTGGGCAGTCAACCAGATGGTTAAATAGGAGGATCCTGCACTCTCCTCCTTCCATAGATACACTGAATGTACAGCTAGAGAGTAATGACCTCAGAAAGAGATCTAGAAACTACATGAGTGACTCCTACACATTGGAAAAATGAGAAAATACCCACAATGGAATGGGTAAGAAAGACCGAGACATACATTCACCATAAATCCCACTCCCTGCATAGCACCATATCCAGCGGGAATTCCAAACTTCAGCTTCTCCATGAAGAGGGGAGGGTTTCAACCAATACAAATTTTAAGACTTCTGTTGAGGAACAGGACCTCTAAACACTCAGCTCTTGTGTTCACAAGACCCTAGCAAGCAAAGAAACAACTGTTAACTGGTGTGAATACCCACTGTGGCTATGTCCCTATGGTTCAGTGCAGAGGGAGCCGGCAAAATTGCTTATCTCCCTGAAAGACATCCACTGTTTATGTTAAAAGCTGCTTACTGAGGGTTAAACTTCTAATTTAGCACATGTTTAGAAGCTACCTGTAATCCTACCTGGAGACCACAGGAACCATGGACACCTCCCTTGCCACCTTCCTGTAGCCAGCTACAAGTCAACAGTGTCCCCCTGGAAGGAGCCTGTATACATGTCTGCACCCCAGGTTTTGTGCTGCCACTTGAAGGACAGGTTCCTGGATTGCCTGAGTTTGCTAACCAATGGAAATTCCATTCATAAATCCCACAGGACTGTGGCAAACAAGAAAGGAGTTCTTAACTACCTGAGCCACTCAGGCACCCCAAAAAAGAGTTCCTAAATGACTATTCTCCCAGGGCTCTGTGCAAAGGAAATGGCAAAAATGCCCATCTCACAGTCTTTCCCAGAAAAGGGTTTATCTACATACTTTAAAAGCTTATGCCTGATGGACAGGCTTCTAATTTAGCATGCATTTAGGAGCTGGCAATCCTTCAGGGAGACCAGAGGAGCTCATGGACACCGCCTCCACCTTCTTCCTCCATCCCACTCCAAGTTACCAGTATCTCTGTATGTATGTCTGTGACCACAGCTTTCATGGCTACTGCATGAAGGATGAGCCTCCCAGGTCTCTGGGCATTGACAGCTAATGGACCTTGTATTTGTGACCCCTACAGAAATGTAGCAAAGAAGCAGTTCTTAATGGGTGCAGAAACACTGCCTTCTCCCATCATGGCTATAATTACCAGCACAGAGGGAGGAGGCAAAATGACCATCCCTCAATTTTTTCCTGGAGACAACATACTTTCCCAGCTGTTCCCTGAGGATCCAGCTTCCAGTTAGCCTCCATTTAGATGATGAATGTGAGCCTCCCCTTTGGGACACTGATGGGCCTTAGCATACATCTTACCTTCTGAGGGAGACTAAGAACAAAGAAGCCAACTTTGACAATCACAAATGATTGAGAGACAACCAAAATTTGGAGCTAAGATATTTTTTTTTAAAGATTTTATTTATTTGACAGAGAGAGATCACAAGTAGACGGAGAGGAAGGCAGAGAGAGAGAGAGGGAAGCAGGCTTCTTGCTGAGCAGAGAGCCCGATGTGGGACTCGATCCCAGGACCCTGAGATCATGACCTGAGCCAAAGGCAGCGGCTTAACCCACTGAGCCACCCAGGCACCCCTGGAGCTAAGATATTTGATGAAGTTCATGTCCTACACAAGACCATTCTGTCAAAACTGGGAGAAGTGGCTATTTTATCTAACGTACAGAAGCCAACACAAAGAGTCAAGGAAAATGAAGAAACAGGACTATGTTCCAAATAAGAGAGCAAGATAAATCACCAGAAACAAATTTTAATAAAATGGAGATAAGTGATTTACCTGATAGTTTAAAATAATAGTATAAATATGCTCACTGAGGAGTGCAATTAATGAACAAAGTGAGAAATTTCCACAACTAGAAAATATAAAAACATACCAAATAAATCAAAGAACCAAAAAATACAATGATTGAACTGAAAAGTTCAATAGAGGGGCTTAATAGAAGATTAGATCAAACAGAAGAAATGATAGGTAAGCTCAAAGACAGGGCAATAGAATTTATCTAATGAGGGAGCAAAAAGAAAAAAAGAATGAAAGAGTGAAGATAGCTTGAGGGACTTATAAGATACAACCAAGTATGGCAAAATATGCATTATAAGGTTCCTAAAAGGGCGCCTGGGTGGCTCAGTGGGTTAAAACCTCTCTCTTCAGCTCGGGTCATGATCCCAGAGTCCTGGGATCAGATCCTGCATCGGGCTCTCTGCTCGGCAGGGAGCCTGCTTCTCCATCTCTCTCTGCCTGTCTCTCTGCCTACTTGTGATCTCTCTCTGTCAAATAAATAGATAAATAAAATCTTAAAAAAAGAAAAGTTTCCTAGAAGGAGAAGAGAGAGAGGAAGGGCAAAACACTTATTCAGAGAAATAATGGCTAAAAACTTCCATAACCTGAAGGAAAAAAACAGACATCTAGATCCAGGAAGCTCAGAAAGAACAAAATAAGATGAATTTAAAGAGACCCATACTAAGAAACATTATAATTAAACAGTCAAAAGTTATAGATAAGGAGAGAATCTTAAAACCATTAAGATACAAGCAACATGTTATGTACAAGGGAACCACCATAAGACTATGAGAAGATTTTCAGCGTAAACTTTGTAGGCCAGGAGGGAGTGGGATGGTATATTTAAAGTACTGAAGGAAAAACAAAAGCTGAAACAAAATCCTGCCAACCAAAAATACTCTACCCAGCAAAGTTGTCCTTTAGCATTGAAGAAGAGAGTTTTTCAGAAAAACAGAAACGGCAGGAGTTCATCACTACTAGTCTGACCTTATAAGAAATTTTAAAGGACTTCTTCAAGCTGAAATAAAAGAATGCTAATTAGTAACAGGAAAACATATGAAAGTATAAAACTCACTGGCAAAGATAAATATATAGTTAAATTCAAAACACTATCAAGTAACATGGGTATGTAAATGACATAACTACTTTAAAATTGAAAGAAAAGGGACGCCTGGGTGGCTCAGTTGGTTAAGCAGCTGCCTTCGGCTCAGGTCATGATCCCAGCGTCCTGGGATCGAGTCCCACATCGGGCTCCTTGCTTGGCGGGGAGTCTGCTTCTCTCTCTGCCTCTGCCTGCCATTCTGTCTGCCTGTGCTTGCTCTCTCTCCCTCTCTCTCTGACAAAAAAAAAAAAAAAATGAAAGAAAAGTATTAAAAATAACCATAACTACAATAATTTGTTACTAGATTCACAGTATAAAAAGACATAAATTGTGACATTAAAAACATAAGATGTTGGGGGGAATATCAAAATATAAAGTTTCTGTATGAAGTTATCAGCTTAAAGCAGACTGTTATAAGACATTTTATGTAAGCCTTAGTAATGACAAAGCAAAAATTTACAGTAGATATACAAAAAATAGAGAATGGTATCAAAACATAACATTACAGAAAACCACCAAATCACAGAGAAAGAGAGAAAGAAACAAATGAAGGAATTATAAAACAGAAAACAATGAACAAATGGCAATAGGAAGTTCATACCTAACAACAATGCTTTAAATGTGAATGGACTAAATTTTACAATCAAAAGACATAAAAGGACCAAATGGATAAGAGTTTGTTGTTGTTGTTGTTGTTTATAAAGACCCACTATATTCTGCCTACAAGAGATTCAGTGTATCTTTAAGGACACACGTAGACTGAAAGAGAAGGGATGGAAAAACATATTCCATGTAAATGGAAACCAGAAGAAAGCAGGAGTAGCTGTCGTTTATAGAACAAAATAGACTGTAATAGGAGACAAAGAAGGTCATGATATAATGATAAAAGGGTCAATCCAATAATATACCTATTACATACAGAAACACCTAAATATATAAAGCAAATTTTAATAGATCTGAAAGGAGAAATAAAAAGCAATACAATAAGAGTAGAGGATTTTAGGGGCGCCTGGGTGGCTCAGTGGGTTAAGCCGCTGCCTTCGGCTCAGGTCATGATCTCAGGGTCCTGGGATCGAACCCCGCATCGGGCTCTCTGTTTGGCAGGGAGCCTGCTTCCTCCTCTCTCTCTGCCTGCCTCTCTGCCTGCTTGTGATCTCTGTCAAATAAATAAATAAAATCTTTAAAAAAAAAAAAGAGTAGAGGATTTTATTTTTTTTAAGATTTTATTTATTTATTTGACAGACAGAGATCACAAGCAGGCAGAGAGGCAGGCAGAGAGAGAGGAGGAAGCAGGCTCCCTGCCAAACAGAGAGCCCGATGCGGGGCTCGATCCCAGGACCCTGAGATCATGACCTGAGCCGAAGGCAGCGGCTTAACCCACTGAGCCACCCAGGCGCCCGAGTAGAGGATTTTAAAACCCCACTTTCAACAATGGATAGACTGTCCAGATAGAAAATCAATATGGAATCACTGGACTTAAACTACATGTTAGACTATTTACAGAAAATTCTATCCAACAGCAACAGAAAACACATTCTTTTCAAGTATACATGGAGCATTCTGTAGAAAGATCATATGTTAGGCCACAAAATAATTCGTTATAAATTCAAGAAGACTGAAAATCACGTCAAGCATATTTCCCCACCACAAAGGTTTGAAACTGGAAACCAATTACAAGAAGAAAGCTGGCAAGTTCACAAATATGCAGAAATTAAACAATATGCTCCTGAACAACCAATGGATCAATGAAGAAATCAAAAGATTTCTTGAAACATATGAAAATGAAATACAAAGGACTCATAAGAAACTACTATTAACGACTGCATGCCAACCACTTCAATAACCTTGAAGAAACAGCTAAATTCCTAGGAATATACAATCTACCAGATCTGAGTCATGTAGAAAAATAAAATTTAAATAGACCAATTACTAGTAAGCAGATTGAATTGGCAATCAAAAACCTCCCAACAAACAAAAATCTAAAGCCAGATGACCTCACTGGTGAATTCTTTTTTTTTTTTCTTTTTAAAAGATTATATTTATTTATTTATTTGACAGAGAGAGATAGTAAGAGAGAGGGAACACAAGCAAGGGAAGTGGGAGGAGGAGAAGCAGGCTCCCCACTGAGCAGGGAGCCTGATGTGGTGCTCCATCTTAGCACCCTGGGATCATGACCTGAGCTGAAGACAGATACTTAACAAATGAGCCACCCAGGTGCCCCCACTGGTGAATACTATCAAACATTTAAAAAATACCAATACTTTCAAACTCTACAGATAATAGAAGAGGATGAAGAATTTTCAAACTCATTTTATGAGAACATTACTGTGCTACCAAAATCAGACAAGCATGCTGCAAGAAAAGGGAACTAGAAGCCAATATTCCTGATGAATGCAGATGCAAAAATTCTCAGCAAAATATTAGCAAACTGAATTTAACAGTATATTAAAAAGATCATGCACCATGACCAAGTAGAATTTATTTTAAAGATGCAAGATTGTTCAATATTTGGAAATCAATGTGATACACCCCATTAACAAAATGAAGATTACAAATCATATGATCATCTCCATAAATGAAAAAAGGCTTTTGACAAAATACAACATCCTTTCATGATAAAAACCCTCAGCAAAGTTGGTAGAGGAAATGTACTCAACTTAATAAAGGCCATATATGGCAAACCCACAGCTAACATCATATTCGACAGTGAAATGCTTGAAGTTTTTCCTTTAAGACCAAGAATAAGACAAAGATGCTTACTCTCCTAACTTCTATTCAACACAGTATTAGCTGTCCTAACCAGAATATTTAGGCAAGAAAAAAATAAAAAATAAAAGACATCCAAATCAGACAAAAAGTAAAATTATCTCTGTTTGTGGATGACATGTTATATATATAGAAAATCTGAAATACCCCACCAAAAAAACCCTGTTTTACCTAATAAACAAATTTAATAAAATGGCAGGATATAAAATCAATATGCAAAAATTGTGTTTCTATACACTAACAATGAAAAATAAGTAATAGAAATGAAGAAGATGGGGTACACCTGGGTGACTTAGTCGGTTAAATATCTGACTCTTGATTTTGACTCAGGTCATGATCTCAGGGTGGTGAGATAGAGCCCCCCCTGGTCAACCTTTGCTCTGGGTGTGAAGCCTGCTTAAGATTCTCTCTCTCCCTCTTCCCCTTTCCCTGCTTTCCATCTCTCTCTTTCGAAAGAGAGAGAGAGAGAGAGAGATAGAAATGAAGAAAACAATCCCATTAATAATAGCATCAAAAAAGAATAAAATATTTAGGTATATAAGGATGTGATTGATTTGTACACTGAAAATTGTAGGACACTGATAAAAGAAACTGAAGAAGACACAAATAAATGGAAAGATCTCCCATATTCATGAAACAGAAAAATTAATAATGTTAAAATGTCCATACTACTAAAGTGATCTGCAGATGTAATGCAATCTCTATAAAATTCCAATGGCATTTTTCATAGAAATAGAACAAACAATCCTAAAATGTGTATGGTATCACAAAAGATGTCAAATAGCCAAAGAAATCTTGAGAAAAAAGAACAATACTGGGGGTGTACTTACTGATTTCAAACTTTATTACAAAACTATAGTAATTAAAACAGTATTATACTGGCATGAAAACAGACATGTAGACCAATGGAACAGGATAGAGAGCATAGAAATAAACCTGTGCATATATGGTTAATTAATTTACAACAAAGGAGCCAATAATATGCAATGGGAAATTGTCTTTCCAATAAACGGTGCTGGGAAACTGGATTGCCATATGAAAAGAAATAAAACTGATTCCCCTTATACCATACATGAAAAAAAAAAACCTGAAAATGGATTAGAGACTTAAATATAATATCTGTAACTGTTAAACTCCTAGAAAAAATATATAAGGAAGAAAAAAGAAAATATATGGGGTAAGCTCCTTGAAATTGGTCTTAGCAGTAATTGGATTTTACACCAAAAGCAAAAGCAACTGAAACAAACAAACAAACAAAAAACCAAATAAGAGTACTTCAAGCTAAAAACTTCTTCTCAGTAACGGAAAATATCAACAGCATGAAAAAGCAATCTATGGGACAGGAAAATATTTGCAAAACTCATATCCAATAAGAAATTTATATCCAAAATATATATTTGAAACACATACAACTCAACAACAGAAGTAGGATAATTAAAAAATGAATAAAGGATGTAAATAGACATTTTTTCCAAAGATGGCCAACAGGTACATGAGAAAATGCTCACCATAACTAATCATAAGGAAAATGCAGATGAAAACCACAAGGAGATATCACCTCACATCTGCTAGGATGGCTATCGTCAAAACTTACTAACAAACAAGAGATAAATTCTGGTGAAGATATGGAAAGAAGGGAACCTCCCTGTACTGTTGATGAGAGTAGAAACTGGTTCAACCACTATGGAAAACTCTAGGGAGGTTTGCCCCCAAATTAAAAATAGAACAATCACATGATACAGCGATCTCACTTCTGGGTATACATTTGAATGAAATAAAACCACTACTGAAAGAGAGGTCTTCAGCTCCATGTTCACTGCAGCATTATTTACAATAGCCATAACATGGAAACAATGTAAGTGTCCACTGAAGGATGAATAAAGAAAATGTTTATTATACATACAATGGAATAATTTTCAGTCATAAAGAAGAAAGAAATCCTGCCATTTGTGACTACATGAATGGAACTTAAGTACACTATTGTAAGTGAAGTAAGTCAGAAAGAAAGACAGATATTTACTATCTTACTTACATGTGGAACCTAAAAAAACTGAACTCTAAGAAACAGAGAATGGGTTGGTGGTTGCTAGAGGCAGGGGGTGAGGTAGGGGTAGAGAAAATGAATGAAAGTGGTCAAAAGGTACAAAATTCCAACCATATAGTTCTGGGGATGTAATGTACAGAATGACGACTAGTTAATAATATTGTACCATATATTTACATGTCACTATAGGAGATTTTAAAGGTCTCATTATGAGAAAAAAAGTTATAACTGTAAGTTAATGGCTATTAACTAAATTCATTGTTGTAGTCATTTCACAATATAGACATATATCTAACCACTACTCTGTATACTTTAAACTAATATAATCCGTATGTCCATTATAATGCAATAAAGCTAGAAACAAAATAAATGTTGAATAATGAAGTTAATCCCAAGTCAATTTTTAAAATCCTTCACACTCAATTTTAACTAATATTAACTTACTCCAAAACCTAATCTCTCCACAATCTCCATTAAAATGGTTCTTGTCATCCCCCCAAACCCCCAGAAGGCCCATGATGAACCTCATGCCTCCTAGGACAGCTATTATAAAAAGGACACAAGGTAACAAACACTGGCAAGCATGTGGAGGAAGGGAACCCTGTGCCCCTGTTGGTGGGAATGTAAACTGGTGCAGCCAATCTGGAAAACTATATGGAGCTTCCTTGATAAATTAAAAATAGATCTACCATATGATCCGGAAATCCCACTTCTAGGTACATATCTGAAGGAAACAAAACTATTCTCTCAAAAAGATATCTGTACTCCCATGTTTATTGCAGCATTATTCATAACAGCCAAGACATGGAAACAAACTCAGCTTTCATCAACAGAGGAGTGGACCAAGAAAATCTGTATGTATATAAAATGAAATATTCAGCTTCAAAAAAAAAAAAGAAATCCTAACATAGATGAATTTGGATAGCATTATGCTAAGTAATAAAAGCTTAGGAAAAGCTTATATTCCACTTATATGTGGAATAAAAAAATTAAACTCATAAAAACAGAGTAGAAAAGTGATCGCCCCAAGGGTAGGGAAAATAGGGAGTGGTTGATAAAAAGGGACAAATTTTCAGTTATAAGACTGTTAAGATCTGAGGAGTTAATGTATTTCATCTTGATAATAGTTGATAACCCTATACTGTATAGTTGAAATTTACAAAGAGAGTAGAACTTAAATTTTCTCACCAAAAAAGGGGGGCACTAAGTATGTGAGATGAATTTGTTAATTAACTGTGAGGGGAACCCTTTTATAACATATATGTATACCAAATCCTCATGTTGCACTCTCTAAATATCTTAACATTTTGTCAGTTATAAGCTAAAAACTTCTATTAATGATAGCTTATAATTATTCTTTGTTAAGGAGACTAATCTTTGACTGCCATATCATATCACATCACTGACCACCCACCCCACAGTATATATCCACATCTAAATCCCATCTATTATGGACTGAATTATGTCCTCTAAAAATCAGTATGTTGAAGGCATAACCTACAGTGAGACTGTATTGGAGATAAGGACCTCAAGGAGGTGATGAAGGTTAAATGAAGTCATAAGGGAGGGGCTGTAGTCCAGTAGCACTAATGTCCTTATAAGAAGAGGAAAAGAGGGGTACCTGGGTGGATCACTTGGTTGAATGTCCAACTCTTCATTTTGGCTCAGGTCATGATTTCAGGGTAGTGGAATGGAGCCCCGCACAGGGCTCCGTCATGACTGTGGAGTTTTCTTGAGAGTTTTTCCTCTCCCTCTGCTCCACACCCCCAACCCTACCTGGTTCTCTCTTTCAAATAAATACATAAAATCTTTAAAAAAAAGAAGAAGAGGAGGAGAAACACTAGAAGCATGTGTGCAAGAGGAGAGGCAATGTGAGGGTATGGTGAGAAGACTGCCATCTGCAAACCAGGGAGAGTGGCCTTAAGAGAAACCAAACCTCCCAACACCTTGATCTTAGACTTTTCAGCCACCTGAACTATAAGAAATAGATTTCTGTGGTTAAACATCTAGTCTATCATATTTTGTTATGGCAGCTCTACAAGACTAATACACCATTCTTTTTTTTTTTTTTTAAGATTTCATTCATTTAATTGACAGACAGAGATCACAAGTAGGCAGAGAGGCAGGCAGAGAGAGAGAGAGAGGAGGAAGCAGGCTCCCTGCTGAGCAGAGAGCCCGACATGGGGCTCAATCCCAGGACCCTGGGATCATGACCTGAGCCGAAGGCAGAGGCTTTAACCTACTGAGCCACCCAGGCACCCCCTAATACACCATTCTTTACCAGGTTTCCCTTGGCCATCATCTCCTTCGTGGAGCTTTACCTCCCTGACTTATCATTGATACTCTCCTCTGAATTTCTACTGTAAATGTAATTAATATCACTTTTAAATATAATGCTATAACTTTTTCCAATAAGTGAATTATTCTTATTTCACCAACTGGTTGTAAATCCCTTGAGATAAGATTCTGTGTCTGTATACCATCTTTGTATTCAAAATTCCATTTATAGGAGCTATTCAGTAAAGGATTCTATTAATGATCCAATATTTTCTTTCTGAGTTTTTGATTATTAAAAATTGAATCAGCCCAGAATCCCAACAATAAAGTGTTTATGAGAGTCAGGAGTGAGAATTTTTATGTTATTTGTATAATTTTTAGTTACATTAAATTTCTCTTATGGATATAATTATTAAAGTACTTCCTATCCTATATCTAAGATAATTGTCTAGGATTTTGCTCAATGTTTAAAGGGGAATCAGGGCAATTTATCTGTTTTAATTAACTCATAATGTATCAGATTAGTTCTCAATTCCATGTAATTTGCAAAGTGACGCTGGGTCAGTTAAAGTTTTAATTAAAAACATCTGTTTTAAGTGTGACACCTTTATTTTGTGGTAAGTGACTTGGGATGAATAGCTATGGGTTTCCCTTACAACAAAGAGCAAAAGTGGACTCAACCATTTTCAATCATGAGCTATGCTCAGAAATTATATTGAAACAGTCTGAACTCTCTTATAGATGTATCATTAAAAAATAAAAAGGATAGGACTCTGTATGTATTTCTGACCCTGTTTATGTCTTTCTGTGTATCTCTTTGCCTTTTTCCCTTCTTCTCTCTGATCCTACTCCTGACAGCCATGTTCTGTTGGTCTGTGTCTGTCTGTGAAAACACAAATCATTTTCCCATGGATATGTAGGCAAAAGACTCCTGAAAGTTCTTGGTGTTCTCTAGCTTGTTCTGAAATTACATTATTAAGAGCTTACTGAGCAAAACTCAACATTGATCAAATGGAAAAAAGGAAGCACCACTAAGTTACAGCTCCAAGCAAAACCACTTTATGAGTGTGTGGCAGGACTGCACGTTAATGACACCAGTGCCCAGGTGGCCAAATTTATGTCCACCCTCTTGATCTGATAATACAGAGCAGGGGATGAATTGGTAATGAACCAGGCTAAAAACAGATGGTGACTCCATGTGTGTTTGCTGCTGAAAACCTACAAAGGGGAAACATTAAATATGTGTCTTTAAATTTAAATTAGTGCATTTCAAAAACACAGACTGTTGAGCTTTTGAAAACAGGCTGGCTGAATGTGTTTCATCTTATAGTTTTGAACTCTGATGCGTTTTGTGGAAAAGCAACAGGCAAAATGGATGGTATGTTAGTTACCCTTTCTTTAGCTCTTCCATATCAGTGGTGCTCCACTGTAATTAGGGGCTTGTGTGCAGTTCTTTGTCATTAAATTTGCTACACCCTAATTAGGAAATTTAGAAAATTCAAAAGACCACCATCTAAAAATTGGCATCAATTATTAAATATATTTTCTCAGATTATATGATTTCTGTCTTATGCTGATTGAGTGTAGTACTAACATGATTTGTTTTAAAACATTTTCTTGATGTACTAAACAGCATTTTATAAAAATGTATCAAAACATATAACGTTCCCCTGACTGTATATATACTTGGGCTGTATTGAGATATTCGGGTCGGAATCTGTCCTGAAATGATTATTTCTTTGATTTATATTCTGAGACAAGCAAAACTGGTTTTTAAACGCCAATCCAAACACATCCCAGAATAATTTGGGGAAAAGCTACCACAAACTCACCCTATGATTCTGTGAGGGCCTTGGATGATTTAATATAAAACTACATAAAAATGAGTACAGTTGAAGGTTGGGTAAAGTTTATAGCAAGTCCAGAATTTGGTGTGGTCTCCCTAGACAGTGAAGTCACAGGAAATGGGAGCCCAGATAAAAGAGGGATAGGAGTGGTTTACTCCCCACCTCACATCCCACATCTGCTCTGCATAAATCTCGGGGCTATTATTACCTGAGCAATTTCTTCTGTGTTCTTCCAGGTAAAACTCAAACTGTCCAAGTTCAAGGTGGATTTGATTTATATTTTGGACATGCCTGAATTTATCCAAAGTGGCAGAATTTCTTAGTAGTGCTGATTTTATACTACTGGATGAACTTACTTCTGAAATACAATCTCTCCCTTCCTTTTGGTTTGGTGGTGGTGGTGGTGATGATGATTTTGGGGGCGGGGGGCTAATTATACTTTTTAAAGTTTTTATACAAAGATATTAAAATCTTTATCAAGTATCCTTACCGAGGAAATAAGTTGAGTGGAGTATTTTCACAAGCCTAGGAGATGCTAATGGAGCCTTCCCAGAGGGTCCTGATTCCTTTCTCTCTCTCTCTTCCAGCTTCCCACCCTCCCTTCCTGCCCTTCAGGCTCTCTCTTCCTTTTTTACTGCTCCCACCTCTGTTTTCCCTTCATCTGTCTCAATTTGAGAAATACAATTTAGGGAAATTTATGGTCCATGGTTTTTCTTGGAAATTATATGTTATTCAAAGTAAAACAAACTCAAAAAGAACAATAAGAATCTTTGCCTCTTGTCACTGTTTCAAATGTGCAAATTTACCAAAATTAAGGTTCTAAACTGTCTGAAAGTCTGAGTGGCTGGAAGTACAGGTTCCTGAAGTCTATACTAGGAATAGAAGGACCTCATGGTTTGATTCTTCATGATGGTCCTTCTGCTTGGTGTTCCAAAAAACCATTGGTTACTCCCATTACTAGGCTGAACAATTCAAGCTTGTAATGGTATCATAAATTCCCTGAAGACAGAGATCTTGGGTTTAAATCACTGTTTCCAGATCACTTAGCATATGTTTTTGCATATAACAAGTAATATTTCTACACTGATTCAGAATGTTTATATATACAATGTGTATAAATTTGAATATATGTTCTATAATATAAAGATTAAAATACATACAAGAATACATTTTTTAAAATTTGGTTCATATAAAAATTGTGAGGTATAACAAACAAGTAGTGATATTCCCATTTGACACACCAGGAAACTAAGACTGCATGAGTGAATTTATTTAAGTCCCTTGGTTCTTTTTATTCCAGGCCATCAGCTAGTATTTGTTTAGTAATAATTGAATATGAAATTGGCATCTGAATGGTCTATGAAAATGTCTGACAAAAGTGTTTCTTCCTGGACTAAATGTCTATCATAACTAAACTGAAGGCATGTCTCTATCCTCTCATTCAAAATTTTGACCCCCAAACTTGGTTCTATATAATTTGCATAAGTTCATAAAAAGCACTTATAGGGGCATCTGGGTGACTCAGTGGGTTAAGCCTCTGCCTTTGGCTCAGGTCATGATCTCAGGGTCCTGGGATCGAGCCTCACATCGGGCTCTCGGCTCGGCAGGGAGCCTGCTTCCCCTCTCTCTCTGCTTGCCTCTCTGCCTACTTGTGGTCTCTCTCTTGCTTTGTCAAATAAATAAATAAAATCTTTTTTAAAAAAGCACTTATAAAGCATATTTCACATGAAATACTGAACATCAAATGTCAAGTAATATTACCTGCCTTAAGATTAATAAAAGACCCAACTTTGCACACTCCTTTTTCATTCCCAAAACAGATGTGGTGTCTTACTATATGCCAGTGTCTGTGCATTAGGAGGGAGCGCACATGAAGAATATATGCTCCATGCCCTCAAGCAGCATGGATTTTAGTAATGGAAACATTACCTGTGAAGAGATACTCGGGCGCACTAATACAAAGTGCTAAAACGGGGCTAGGAACAAAATATTCTGCTAAAACACAGAAAGGTTCTGCCACCATTTAGAGAGAGACCAGTTTCTGTCAATTCAATAGTTGCAGTCATACACATTTACTTTGGGATTTGTCACTCTGAAGTCCTCCCCCAAATCCGGGAAAATTTGCTGTTTTCCTGTACCCTTAAGGTGGTGTGGCATGATTTGCAAGGTTGGACAGCTGGTGTTTGTCCACGATGCTGATTTCCAAGTAATGGTTTTTGAAAAACTGGTATAAAGAAGCACTTCCCATGCTCAACATCTTTGCTTTTAAGGATTAATTAGGGTTTCCAGCTCTTGGAAAATTCAAATACAACCTAAGGGTTTTTAAATTCTAGTTATAATCTTTGAAATACATGTACATAATTTTAGGTTAGTATTTTTAACAAAGATGGAGGTAAACTCAAACATTGAAAACTGATATTTTAAAATGTTTAAAAATCATTTTTTTTAATTTTAAAGGTATTTATTTATTTGAGAGAGAGAGAGGGCATGAGCAGAGGGAGGGACAGAGGGAAAAGAAGACTCCTCACTGAGTGGAGAGCCCGACTCAGGGAGGGGGCCCCATTTGAGGACCCCAGGATCATGATCTGAGCCGAAGGCATATGCTTAACTGACTGAACCATGCAGGTGCCTCTAAAATCATTTTAAAAGAAAAATGTAAAAAAAAAAAATCTAGAATCCCTTCTCCCAAAATAACATAACTTTTAGTATTTTGGTATGTTTATTTCTACTTCTTAATGCATTTATACATGAAAAATTAAATTAGAATTGTACTGATTTTTAAGTATGATTTCATAATTATTATATATTTCATTTTTATTGTAAATAGTTACCCTATATTATTAAATAATACAGGTATTTTCTAGGTAATTTTAAAATAATTTATTTATTAGACATTTATTCCAATGTTTTGCTGTTACAGATATAGTGTGCTTCAGGAGAAAATCTTAGAATAGAAATGCTGGGTCAATAGGTTTGCATACTTCTGGATTTTTTAACTATGATTTCAAGTTACCATATAGAAAGTTTATCATAATTTCTATTCCTACCAATAGTGCATGAAGGTATCCCAAAGAAGCAGATTTTTAGATCTAATTAAAAGGAAAAACTTAATGAAGACAAGCATTATTTATAAGTAGAACAAAGAGAATGATGGTAGCTAATGGCCGCTGCTTGCTAGATGAACCCATTATTCAGTAAGAAATTTTCCTAACTTAATAACGATACGGGATTTTAAAAATTTAATCATACAACCTTTCTATTCTCAGATGTTAATTTTATTATTACACTTAACTCTAAGCTCCTTCTTGAGAACAACTGTGTCTTTCATCCTTAATTTTTCATGCCTTAGTACCCAAAGCATTCCAGGGACATTACTGATATACTTAAAATACACTGACTGAATCATGTAGACACAAATTCCAGCTAAAAAAAACCAAGTTTCTGCTCAAAGCTTGAGGCAAAATAATAATGTATTATCAGGTTGTATTACGAGTAATCAAAACTTTTTGCTTTCCATGAGGCTAACTTAATCAGTTCCTACCACATGCACTGAATTGATCAAGAAGTATAATCCCTTCCCTCAAATAGTTCATCTCCAGTAGAGAGGACAGACATATAAGCAGGGTCAGCTATATACATGAACCCAGTACAAAATGCAAATGCAGAGCCTCTTCTTCAAAAATTAAGAATTTTAAGAGAGCCACAGTGCAGCATTAAACCAGGATGGGGCACTGCCAAGTGTGGGCACCGCATGGCGGCACAGGTCATACACCCACAAAGTCGGCCCTGGAAGTCATCATGATTGGATGGTACAGGATGATAAGGGTCTAAATGGAAGTGTGTAGTAAGGTATAATAGGATGACAATGGAAGAGGTCCTCTCATTCTGAATAGCTCTAGTAGCCTCACCAGTTAGCATATAGTAATCAAGATAAATCAGATTGCTTTAGCAAAATATTGCAGCCAATGCAATCAACCCTGCAGAAAAAGAAATAGATTTATTTGAGCCTACTGCATCTATTAATTGGATATTAGATAGTATATATTATTTAAATACTGAATCCAACATTTGGAGGAGAGATGAGAATCATTTTCGCATATGAAGCACAGTAAGGCCAACATATGAGATGAATACCAAATATGTTTGTGATTTTGTTCATTAATCTATGGGAGCCAAGGAAACTCACATTTTACCCTTTTTTTCCTATCCCAGTCAAGACAATATAATTCTAAGAAAGCAAATGAAAAATATTCCAGGATAGGACATCAATCGTTTTTTACAATAAGAGTGAACAGACCAACAGACCTTTTGGCTTTTCTTATTTGGATTAACTTCAATGTCTAAAAGTTGCTAAGTAACACTTTTAATAATAAGAGATTTCAAGGCCAGGGAATTAATGATCCATGACCCTATTTAAGAGAAATATTAGTGCATCGTAAGGCGAGATGGCTGAATACAGTAATGGGAACTTCGGGTAATACACTTAACCACTTTCATGTGCTACTTTTTCATTGCTGCTCTCGGTCAATTTGGCATGACACTATTTTTTTATTAGACCATTTACCAAGATTATTTCATCATTATCTCAAGTCAGCTAATAATTACATGGGAAAATAATGATATGGAGAGAATAACCATTGTATAATCATTACCATTTTGAAACAAAGTTATTTCTAGATCTGATAAATGTAAATGTGTAGAACATACTAAGAGCAATTTAACTTTTCAATATACATCTCACAGACTCATTTCAGCAAAACCAAACCAACACACAGAGACATGCACGCATACACATACACGATCCTCTCAAAAACCTCTCCCTGTGCTGGAAACACTTATCCGCTCTGCCTTGGACTTCAACAACTTGGTCCTCCCTGTGACATTTAAGCCAAAGTCTAAACCACCACACAGAGAAGACTCAACCTGGGCAGAGAACAATCGCCCAAGGTCTCCTGAAGCCAAACTTGGCTAAAATTCTGTCAGCTCCGAGTGAAAGGAAACTTCAAAGGGAGTAAACAGCTTCTGTGGATTCATGGCCATGGGAGTTTTAAAGTTGAATAAAATCCCCCCAAATTGGCCTAGACTCATTCTGCTGAAAGCACAAAGAGTTTCAGGGGAACACATCACCTTTTAAAACAATAATTTCTCTATAAAAGACATTGTATTTTTTGTTTGGGAAACTTCTTCAAGTAGCCATTTACCTTCTAGTACCCACAGTTAGACCCCTAGAGCTCACACTAGATTACATCCCAGGGCCTCCGAGAATGGGGAGCTTGGGACAGTTGGGAATGTTTTAGGGAGCTCTGGAAACAAATCCTAGAGGCATTCATTTTGGCTAACATATGAAAGCCTGGGATCCTAGGGCTAGGGTTTTTTGCCTTTTTTTCTTTTTTCACCTTCAGAAAGGAAAATTGCTCACAAATTGCCTCAATCTAAGGCTCTGTCATTTTATGATAAACCCAGAAGGTTGCTACAAAGGAGTGACATTTTCTCCTTACCAGTATTCAGGGGGAAATGATTGAGGATGACAACACTGCATGTTTAGAAATGTTCACCTGTTTGGATTTCTAGTCAGAGCTTTCTCAGGTGATAACCTGGTATCCCTTTCCAGAGATTTATATATACGAGACACATAACTTCATCGTAAAGAAATATCACGTGAAGTATGGTGTGAAATAACCTTGACATTTCCCGATAACCAGTAACTCTATTTTTAGGTGGGTAATTATACAGTTTGAACTTGAGAATACCTAACTAAACTCTCATTCCCATCAATTTCAGTTAATTCTACAGCTTCATTACAAGACAAGCAATATCCAAGATCTGTAACATATCAGCTAGAACTATGGATAAACTTTTCCCCAGTATAAACCCCAGGTTCCTCATCTATGAAAGGTTTAAAAACCTGTTAGGAGTGTTGAGAGATCCAATGACCTAATATGTAAAGTATTTTCCATATAGCAGACAATAAATACAAGTCATAGGCATACTATTCATTATAATGTCAGAGAACCTTGAAACAATATCCAGCAGGATTTCACAGGCTTCATGAAAAAACTTTGGTTACCAGATGCTGACTCTCTCATCTCCGTACAACTTGGTGTTCATCACCCTGTATGAGGATAGACATGTTCATACATAAGTCATTGGTTCCTGGGACTGCTATATTGAAGGATAGTCCTGGCCTGAGCTCTCTTATGATATGAGACCTTCCATCCTCAATTTTCTCTGTGACCTCCAAGCACCAGTGATCAGTCTCTCTCTTTTATCTTCATTCTATCTCTCTGCTAAAGGGTAATGAAAGCTTCTTGACTGGTTATGGTCTCTCTAGTCCTTTAAAAATTGCCACAAGACTCTAAATTTTACTCTACTTACTATATTCCTTCTTCTCAGTGCACAGACAGAACTAAGGAAACAATAATCCCTATGCATGTTCATATTTCAGATCTGAAAAAGTTAATTGCAAAGAGGAAAATTGGGTGGTTGGGGACAAGGATGGTAAGGAGGATCTTACTCTTTTTTTTTTTTTTTAATATTCCAAAAGGTTCAAGGGCATTCTAGAAAAACTTCAACAAATTGAAAGTGGGAGAAGATGAAAGTGTGAATTATTCTGCTGTGAATGTACTTTGAGAAAATGGGCAAAAAATACTCATACCAAAAGCAGCCCAGATGATCACTAAGCATATGAAAGGATGCTCAACTCCAGTAGCAAAAAGGAAAACATAAATTGAAACCATATTGAAGCACCAATTCACACCCTTTCATTTGAAAACAGTTTTTATATATGGCTATGCCAGGAATTAGTTAGAATGTAGGAAAGCATGAATTCTTACTACTGCTGGTGGGATTTTACGATAGAAGCTATGCACATTTCATGAGCCAACAATTTCATTTCCATGTACACCCCTTAGAAATGCCCATTCAATTGCATGGGGCACCTTGCATAGCTATGAACAGTGTTGAAGCAGCATTGTTAAGTCTACCAACCAGAGTAAAAATAAATAAATCATGAAATGTTCATATGATAAAAGAGTATGAGCAGAGAATTGACTGAACTAGCTCTATACAGATCCATGAGGATGCATCTTACAAAGACATTTGCAAGAAAGCCTGGTTTTCAGAATACCTAGAGTATGATGTTATCTATATAAACCTTAAACACACACAAAACACCTCTGTATACATGCATAGCATGTATGAATACATATGTGTAAAATGCAAAGAAATGCATAAGATTAATAGCAAATTCAGGATAGAAGTTACATCCTTTGGAGAAGGTACTACTGGGAGGTAAGGGGGTCTGGCACACAGGATGTATCATCTTGGATTAAGTTTTACTTCTGAAGCTAAGTTTGTTGTGTTATTCCTTAAACCCTTCTGTATATGAAATATTTTATAATATTTTTTAAAGCTTTGAAATATAAAATCAGACTTGGTTTTTTGGGTGAATAAAACATAGGAGAAAGGAACTAACATTAGTTAGACGTCTAATCTGTTAGACACTTTATAATTTTTATATCCATTAATCCTTTTTGTCATCTTTGCCATTTCAGGTGAACAGCTGGAGAAAGTTCAAGTGCTGGGAAGATATTTGAGGCTCTAACAGAGATTTCACCAAGTCTAGTTGATGCCAAAGAACTAGATACAGGATGTTGTAGGAAGAGGGGAGAAGGTCAAGCTCATGGAAAGATCACCAAGGACACCACATAATTGTTGAGCCTGACAAGTTGCCATCCTCCTTATCTTTTATCTTGTAAGTCAATACCTGACAATTTCATTTCTCCTTTATCTGCATGGAATTATCCTGAGCAGACAATAAGTTACTCAAGTTCAAGTTTTATATGTGATTCACAGTCACAGTCACATGCTGCTGTTAGTGCTCAGAGCATAGTGGGTGCTTAGTACATGCTGGATGGATGAGTGAATGATAAATTACAACACATATGTGTCAATATGATCATATAGAGGATATCATCCTTCATCGTGATGAACTTTGATTCTGACATGTAAAAATCGGTACAGGCAAGAACAGGTAAATAAAAAACAGAGTAGACTCTGTTAGACTCAGCTGCAAAATGAAAGGGAGCTACATGTTCTATTATGGGGGCAAGGTAATTCCCTTCAAAGTGGTAATTAAGGGAGATGATTCTAATTTGAAACTGGTTTCCTAATTGATGTTTGGCTTTTAGAAATCTCACAGGCCTTTAAATTATATGTATTTTGTTTAACTCTATAGCTTACCTCCACTGTCAACAAACCCCAAAAATGCTTTCTTAAGATCGAGAACATGAGTCCCATAAAGGGTCAAAGAATTACCAGTTACTATCCAGGATATCCATTTGCTATCTAAAGTCTCAAAAATTAGAAAATACGAAATAATGAAAATTTAGGAATCAAAAGCATTAATATTATAAAAAGCTTTTTAAGCTCAAATGTCACCAGTCAGATCTTTGCTGACCATCCAAGCTAAAATAGCATCCCTTCTCTCCATCATTCCTGTCAACTTCCTCTGCATCACTATTTCGGGCAATGACATAGAACCTATTTGTATGTTAAGCATGTTGCTCCCTTTATCCCTTAAGATGTAGTCTCCAAGAGGGCAGGAACTTCACTTGCATTATTCACACATATATCCCTGGCACCTGAAAGACTGTCTAAAAGGTAATAACTCCTAAATAAAGATAGGTTAAATGAATAAATGATTGAGTCCATCTTGCATTTGCAGCAATAATCTTCAGAGATTTTCACTTAATAAAGGCAGGTCTTCTTCTATGATTATATTTGACCACATGATAGGGATCTTCAATATTGTGAAAAGCAGGGGTTTTTTCTTCTTTATTTTCTTTCTTCTTTTTTTTTAGATTTATCAAGATTAATTAATAAATAACTGCATACTTTTAAAAGTGTACAACACATCCAAAAGTTTCCTTGTGCCCCTTTGTAATCTCCCTTTGCACCCCTCTGTATCCTCAGGCAATTAATTACCCCTTCTTGTCATTGTAGATTAAATTTTCTAGAATCTTATACAAATGGTATAGTACAATGTGCACTCTTTTTATCCCTGGCTTCTTTCATTCAGTATAATTCTTTTGAGATTTATTTATATTGTTATATGTATCATTAGTTCATCCCTTTTATTGCTGAGTATTTCATTTTATGAATACACCATAATTCATTAATTCATTAAATAGTTCATGGGTATTTGGGTCATTTCCAGTTTTTGGCTATTACAAAGAACAGTCGTGAACATTCATAGGCAAGTCTTTATAAAGACACATGGCTTCTTTTCCCCTGAGTAGATTTCTATGAGTGAAATGACTAGGTAATACCATAGATGTATGTTTAAGATTTAAAAATCTGATAGCCTGGGGCACCTGGGTGGCACAGTTGGTTAAGAGGCTGCCTGGGCACCTGGGTGGCTCAGTGGGTTAAGCCTCTGCCTTCAGCTCAGGTCATGATCTCAGGGTCCTGGGATCGAGTCCCGCATCTCTGCCGAGCAGAGAGCCTGTTTCCCCCTCTCTCTCTGTCTGCCTCTCTGCCTACTTGTGATCTCTCTCTCTGTGTCAAATATTAAAAAAAAAAAAAAAAAAAAAAAAAAAAAAAAAAAGAGGCTGCCTTCCGCTCAGTCATGATTCCAGTGTGCTGGGATCCAGCCCCATGTCATGCTCCTTTCTCAGCAGGAAGCTTGCTTTTCTTTCTGCCTGCTGCTCTCTCTGATTGGGCTTGCTCTCCCTACCCCCACTGTGTCAAATAAATAAAATCGTAAAAAAAATGAAAATCTGACAACCTATTTTCCAAAGTCATTGTACTATTCATTCCCACAAAAATGGATGAGAATTCCAGTTGATTCACATATTCATCAACACTTGGTCAGTCTTTTTCACTTTTTATATTCTAGTAAGTGTATAGTAGTATATCATTGTGTTCCTACTTGTATGCTGCTAGCATATTTTTGTGTGCTTATTTGCTATCATCTCTTCTCTGGTAAAGCATCTGTTCAAATATTTTGTCCATTTTTTAAAAACTGGATTTTTATTATTTTCTTGTTACTGAGTTTTAAGAGTTTTTTTATATATTCCAGATAGAGTTGCTTAGTGAGCAAGGTCATTTGTCCCTATTTTCTCCCAGTCTGTGGTTTGTATTCTTGTTTTATTAACAATGTCTTCAAAAAGCAAAATAATAATAATAAATAATAATAATTATAAGGGTTTCTTTACTGAACAGATTTATAAAAAGCCACACTCTGCTAGGATCTAAGAATTCAGATGCTTACTTTAAAACAAAGTTCCTGCCTAAAGGGTGCTTACAATTTAGTATAATGAAGTGCAACTACAGATCAATGCAGGGAGATGAGATTACTACGAGCCACATGTCAATCTATATAAATCCTAGAGGTGGCTATTGTGCATCCAGGAAAGACTGTGGCCCATCCTTTGCAGAACAAGCTCCTAAAAAGAGTTTCATAGGTGCAATGATATTGTAAGTTGGTCTAGTTTGACTTGTCATGTGTAAAAACAAGAAACATTGAAATAAGACACTCATCTAGAATTTTTCAAATTTCAAATGACTTGAGTATTTTAGTAATGTACTTTCATTCTTCTATTCTATAAAATACCTACTGAATATTTTGTGTTGCCTGAGGTTGAGAGAAATGAATGATTTTTATTTATAGTGCCTATAGAGAAATATGGTCCAAATCCATTTATATTTTGATAAATGCTAGAGTTAATAAGCAATAAAATCTTAAAAAGAGTACATGTGCTTATTTATTTTGAGGAATGGCAAGAAAGACAGAGATTTGATAGTGTGTCCTACTCCTTAGCCTAAGGAATAGAGAGTCATGAACTTGGAAGGGTAGGTGGAACATTTTTTTTTAATTTAATTTTTTTTAATTTTCAGCATAACAGTATTCCTTGTTTTTGCACCACACCTAGTGCTCCATGAAATCCGTGCCCTCTCTAATACCCACCACCTGGTTCCCCCAACCTCCCACCCCCCACCCCTTCAAAACCCTCAGATTGTTTTTCAGAGTCCATAGTCTCTCATTGTTCACCTCCCCTTCCAATTTCCCCCAACTCCCTTCTCCTCTCTAACTCCCCATGTCCTCCATGCTATTTGTTATGCTCCACAAATGAGTGAAACCATATGATAATTGACTCTCTCTGCTTGACTTATTTCACTCAGCATAATCTCTTCCAGTCCCGTCCATGTTGCTACAAAAGTTGGGTATTCATCCTTTCTGACGGAGGCATAATACTCCATAGTGTATATGGACCACATCTTCCTTATCCATTTGTCCACTGAAGGGCATCTTGGTTCTTTCCACAGTTTGGCGACCGTGGCCATTGCTGCTATAAACATTGGGGTACAGATGGCCCTTCTTTTCACTACATCTGTATCTTTGGGGTAAATACCCAGTAGTGCAATTTCAGGGTCATAGGGAAGCTCTATTTTTAATTTCTTGAGGAATCTCCACACTGTTCTCCAAAGTGGCTACACCAACTTGCATTCCCACCAACAGTGTAAGAAGGTTCCCCTTTCTCCACATCCCCTCCAACACATGTTGTTTCCTGTCTTGCTAATTTTGGCCATTCTAACTGGTGTAAGGTGATATCTCAATGTGGTTTTAATTTGAATCTCCCTGATAGCTAGTGATGATGAACATTTTTTCATATGTCTGATAGCCATTTGTATGTCTTCATTGGAGAAGTGTCTGTTCATATCTTCTGCCCATTTTTTGATATGATTATCTATTTTGTGTGTGTTGAGTTTGAGGAGTTCTTTATAGATCCTGGATATCAACCTTTTGTCTGTACAGACAAACGGTGGAACATTTTTTTAAAAAAGTGGTGAAAGAACATTAGAAATACTGAGCCAACATGATTGATTACCAATTCTAAGGCCTAGGGATGTAGTACCTCAATGGTCACTATAAGATTTTGTGCCAAAATTACTGAAAAAATAAAATGATGCTATTGATAGAAATGTATATTTCAGAAAGAGGACTGAGTTTTGAGCTAAGGATAAGTTTGATTAAATACTTTAATTTTGGACAGAGAGAAAAACATCCAAATGGAAATGCCCAGTAGAAGAACCAAGTATGACTGGTGCTTAAGGATTTCTTAGGACTAGAGAAAACCAATTATGAGTCATCAGCAAAAAGATAAACCTGAGAGTAGATACATTTTTAAATGAATGTGGAAATAAAAAGAGTGCTGGGTAGAAAATGAGTACTGGGCAGGAAAAGGGCCTAGAATTATCATTCCATAGAAGCATTGAGCTAAAAGTAACTGAATATTTTTGATCTCTTCTGTGATGGGAAAAAATAAAACTTTTTATAATATTTGATGTGGTCAGTAGGTATTTGGTTGACAAATGGAATATTTATAGGTTTTTAAGATAGCCTACTCTGTTGCCCAACAATTTAAACAACTGGAAAAAGCCTTTCTTGTATTGAGCCCCATATGACCAAACTATTATCTTTGACTTTGGTTACAGTTCCTGGCACAGAGTAGGCATTCAAGCAATGTTTGTTAGATGACCAGATGGTTCTCCTTTTGTTCTCAGCCAATTCAGTAAGTCTACTCTCTTCCATGTGTAAGCCAGATGGCTGAAAATTTATATGAATTTTTAGCTGTATAAACCAAAGTAACTCAAATTATTGTGATTGTCTATTGTGCATCTCTACTTGTCTTTTTATTTTTAAGGTAAATATTCTGAATTTACAAAGAAAATTCTCTTAAGGGGCGCCTGGATGGCTCAATGGGTTAATACCTCTGCCTTCAGCTCAGGTCATGATCTCAGGGTCCTGGGATGGAGCCCTGCATCGGGTTCTCTGCTCAGTGGGGAGCCTGCTTCCTCCTCTCTCTCTGCCTGCCTCTCTGCCTACTTGGATCTCTGTCTATCAAATAAATAAATAAAATCTTAAAAAAAAAAAGAAAATTCTCTTAAGAGATCCAGACAGTTTAAAGAAGATAAAGGAAGAAATATGTCACATGGCTTCCTTCTCAATAAAAGTAGATGGTGTTATTTGTCTTGAGTGGAGATATTTGAAGAGACAAAGTTTTGTACAGTGGCTTTGGAAGAGGGTATTTAAGATGTATTAGAAGATTGTGGAATACCAAATAAATTATATAGATCACAAATTTTCAACGGGCCATGTAAGTCCTATATCTTATTGAAAAATAGCTATCATTATGGAAATTGTGGAGAAAAAAGACATGAGAATACTGCATAATGCAGAAGACAAAGTAGAGACCATGTAAAATGTGACACTAATATGTTAGACCATTGAAAACTCTCTCTTCTCAGATTTTTTCCATATCAGAATCCTACTTGTTCTTTTATTCCATCAGTCCACCATGAGTTGTGTTAGCCTTGTATGGATCACTGGACCAGGTGAAGCCAGGAACTGCATCTCTGGTGAGGAATTATGCCTTAGGGTACACCCAAGTTTAGGTTTCTATAAACAGGAAGAGGTTTGATTTATGGAATCCTTAACCCTTATTTAGGAATGGCCACAGATAAACTACCTCTCTTTCTTGGGTAGTTTCTGCTACTCAGAGTTGACAGATGGTGGACAAAAGATGATGACTATTGTTTGAGTTTCCCTTCCACTAATTGCTACTATAATATAATGATTAAGAGCATGGATTTGGGAGTCAAAGAGATCTGTGTTTAAATTCTGGTTTTGTTGCTTACTAGTTTGTGTAAGCAGTACTATGTTACTTAACATCTCTGGTTACCATTTTTCATCTAAAGTGGGAATACAATATGTAGGTTGGTACAAGTTTTTAAATGGTTGTTTTAAGGGTTAAATGAGGAGATACCTAAAGTGCCTTGCTTAATGGCTATAACAATTTAAAAAATATATATTATTGGGTTCCTGCCCTTCCAGAATCCTTGACTTTCCTATTACAAGGGAAATTTATATTCTCCAATTTCATACTAAGAGATATTCATGATCTTAAAACTTAGGGATCATATACACACAATTTGTAATAATAGACCCTTTAGGTATTACAGGAGAAGTCTTAGATTGGTTCCAGGGTGTCCTGAAATGTAGCAGAGGTTTAGGAGAGGGAAGTCAGTGAATAAACAATGATGTTTGCAAAAGGATTGATGATACTAAAGAAGAAGCTAAACTTACCCACCAGTTACAAGCAAAACTGCAGACTTCCCTATCTTCACAACTACCTGCCCTTGCAAAGTCTGACCTCCCAATAAACTTACTCCATAGAGGAGATCAGGTCAGTACAGAGTATATATGGAGGAATATACAGGTATGAAACTTTCTCAAAGAAAGGGCTCGATGGAAACCAACACACACTTGTACAGTGCTCACTCATTCTTCAAGTCCTGAGAGAAGTAGACATGAAAAATTGGCAAGGAAATCATAGAGTTCTTCCTAACACTTCTCTAAGGGTTGGAATTCCTGTTTTATTATCCCAGAAAGGAACAGGGAGAATTTGAAAGGATATCTGCTCTTATATGTATCAAATGGGGATGACTCCAAAGGAGAAAGAGACCCTTTCCTTTTATTGGTTCTGTGCCTTGATCCTGCTTGGTAAGGATGCGGCCATGCTCATTCATTTAAGTATGGACTGTGGCTGCTTTCATACCACAGCAGCTGACTTGAGTAATTGTGACAGAAAACATATGACCCACAAAACCAAAAAGTATATATTGTCTATCCCTTTATGGAAAAGCATGCAGACCCCTGATCTGGATCAATCCAGGAAGCCCAGGGGTACATTTCCTGTTTGTCAAGTAGTATAAGAAGCTTAAAATGGCAAAGGGAGAGTCTCAACTCAAATTCAATGCAACAGTTGCTATGTCCCATGGTGGAAGAATGTTTCTCTTGGGTGCTAAATCCTCCAACCAGAAAAGTTCATAGTTCTAGAGACAATAAAAAAAAATGTTTTATAAGTCGGTAATAAAGTACTATAATGGAAGGTGCCACACCTACGTCCACTCCTGGTTTCCAGCCCCACGTATTCTAACATTGGGAGAAACAGCAGTTCATCTCAGTCACAGGCTCAGAATATATGCCATAGCCCAACCTTGCAAGGTGTTAATTGCCAACTGGTGCTGTAACTACATCTTTGATAAACCTTAGTTTATATGGGTAATGAGGTCCATGGTAAGACTGGTGAGCTCCATGAGGATCAGCCCAACATCACGTGGCATTAGGGAAATACAAATCAAAACCACAATGAGATATCACCTCACACCAGTCAGAATGGCTTAAATTAACAAGTCAGGAAACAACAAATGTTTGAGAGGATGTGGAGAAAGGGGAATCCTCTTACACTGTTGGTGGGAATACAAGCTGGTATAGCCACTCTGGAAAACAGTATGGAGGTTCCTCAAGAAGGTAAAAATAGAGCTACCCAAGGACCCAGGAATTGCACTGCTGGGTATTTACCTCAAAGATATAAATGTAGTGATCCACGGGATGACTGTACCCCATGTTTATAGTGGCAATTGTCCATAATAGCCAAACTGTGGAAAGAGCTGAGATGTCCATTTACAGAAGAATGGATAAAAAAGATATGGTGTACATACACACTCACGCATGTGTGCAAAATGGAATATTAGTCATTAAAAAAGATGAAATCTTACCGTTACACTGACATGGATGGAACTGGAAGGTATTACGCTGAGTTAAATAAGTCAATCAGAGAAAGACAATTATCATATGGTTTCATTCACAAGTGGAATATAGGAAACAACACAAAGGACCATAGGGGAATGGAGGGAAAACTGAATGGGAAGAAATTAAAGAGTGAGACAAACCATGAGAGACTAGTAATAGGAAACAAGCTGATGGTTACAGGAGGGAAAGTGGGTGGGTGATGAGATAACTGGGTGATGGGCATTAAGGAGGACACATGATGTGATGAGCACTGGGTATTCTATGCAACTGATGAATTACTTACTGAACTCTATATCTGAAACTAATGATGTACTATTTGTTGGTTAATTGAATTAAAAAAACAAAGCCTCCTTGACACTAGTCTTCAAAAATTCTCCCTTCTGAGTCTCTGACCAAATAGCCAAATCATGCCTGAAGATCAGTATAGACCCATGCCCTAGGCCATCTGTCCTTCAACACAGTGAATTACCAATATACCAGCAGTTATTACTTTGTATGGTTCTGATATGCACGAATATCACTTGTCATGGTTTACTTAAGTAAATATCATGGTTTAGTCTTAACACCATTCAAATTTTAGTTACCATGGCATATTAACTATGAGAAATTGCCTAATGTATAAACTTCACTGCCAACTCTTCAATCCACAAATCACTATGTAAACAACAGATGCACATAATGATCAGTGACGAACTGTGTCACTTCTTCCAAAGACTACTAGTGACTGGTCACTGCTCATCTGTTATTTGGTTCATACACAGCAAAGTCTATCATTTTAATGCTTCTCTGTCTCCCAATGATAAACCCATTTGAATTTTACAAAAATGTAAAAGAGAGTTAACCCACAAAGATAGACATGTGACAGAGAAGTGAAAACTGTTAAGGCTGGAAGTGAAATTCAAATCAAATGTAAAACGAGTTATAGAAGAAACAGCTGACCTTGGGAATGTTGACATTTTTGTCATTTGAGAGACTCCAGATATGTAGCAAAGGCAAACTTACTGATATAAAGGAAGAAGGTGGTTGTGACAAGAAGTGAAGATATTCCAAGGAAGTGATGCTGACTCCCCCCAAAAGTACATAAGAAACATTAAAAGAACTCTCAGAGACACTTCATGATACTAACTGTGGTAAGTGCAAAGGGTAAAATGTTCAATGGGTATAAAAGAGTATAGCAATTCACTAAGGCATAGAAAAGAAAGCTCTCTCCATTTTTTAATTTATACAACAATAAGATAATCACTTTTTAAATTACTTTTGATGAGCTTTTCCTTTTTAAAGAAATAAAATAATTTTCAATGTTTCTAATGTTTTAAATTACAGCGTGTTACATAAATATTAGTTTTACTATCTTTCATTTCCCTATACATTTTTAATTGATAGTGAGGAAGTTTTTAATGTTTGACAAAAAAATTAAAGGTCACAGAACAACACAAAACAAAAACAACAAGAGCTTTTCCCACTGAATATTAAGATTGTTTTCCAAAGTTATATCTCACATGGCCATTTTTAGTCTCACACTACTGTACAAAGTGAGGCATATTAAGAGGATTCTGTTTATTAGGATGGCCATTCCCATGTCTCATCCAATGATATTTCTGGTCATTTCAAGCTGATGCCAGCATATGAAGCAGGACAATTTTCAAAATAAGCTCAATTTCTTTCTTTCTTGGTCATCCATCTTGCAGAATTCCCCATGAAGCCATAATAGACAGCAGTGCCACAGAAGTAATTTCAGTGAAAATGCAAGCTAACTATTCAAGCAGTTTATAATTTCAAAGCCCTGCCCAGTTACATTTCCACTTGAAGTTGGAGTGGTGTGGGCATGACCAACTTCATCTGATGATTTAACAGTTAATGCCCAGTCCTCCGTGGATAGCTCAGGTTGCATATACTTCTTGTTTTCCACAATCACTCTCTGTCAGTGTCCAATGGCAAACTGAGAGCTGTTTTTCTTCAAAAGGGGAACAGTTGTAGAAGAGCATAATTTTTCTCTATAAGTTCTACTGTGATTGTCTTATTGGGGCTTACCTGAAACTTCAAACAACAATCTGGTCTTCCAAAAATGCTTTAATTCAATTGGTTCCACTGAGTTCTCCTGATCTATATTTTGACAAACAGGAGAGCTTTCTCAGGTTCTATTCAAAACTGGTAGACCTTTGGGTCACTTAGTACATCGTTCAGAATACTAACCAAAATATGTTAAAAGTGGTCTCAAAAGTTAAAGAGGTCTAGCAAATGACATCACCAGCTTTGACATACAGTGAATACACGCTAGGTATAACAACTTATTTTTCTCTTTGGAAAGAAAAATTTCTGCATCCCCCAGACTACTGGATCCCCAGAAACTTAACCAATGTGAAAAACCCCTGTATTTTGGGGGGTTTTACTTCCTACCTTCTGTCCTACAAAAACATTTATAATATCTGCCACTTCCTGTTTTCTAGAGCCCATGAAAATGGTGTCAAAAATGTAGAGCATTGATGGGGTTTCCTGGAGACTGCTAAGACAACCAAGTTTCCTGGGAATTCAATTATGGATCAGGGTTAGAGAGGCTACCTAATTCTAGGCAAAATAGGAATAGTTACTGCTACCCTGATGAGTGAAAGCAAATGGCCTTTGGTGATTCCTGGTTTTGAGCTAGAGAGAAAGCATTTGTTTTGCTCTATCGTCAGGGGTGGTAGGGTTCTATGCCCATAGAATCATCTGAACCAGCGATTGCAAATGGACTTGCTCACTTTAATTATATCTTTCTAATATTTATGCCTTTTATTTCTCTTTCTTGTCTTCCTGGGCTGGCTAAGACATCCACTATAATATTGAAGAAAAGTGGCAAGAGTGTACATCACTGATTTGTTCCTAAACTTAGAGGAAAAGTGCTCAGTCTTTTCCTTTAAGTCCAGTCTTAGGTAGCCATATTTTGTACATGTCCTTAGAAGGTTGAGGAAATACTCTTCTATTTCCAGTTTGCTAAATTTCTTTTTTTCTGAGTGGGTGTGGAATTCTGTCAAATATTTTATGCATCCATTGAAATAATCATGTGTTCTTCCCCCCCCCCTTTTTTTTTCTGAGAAGATAGTAGATTACTTTGATTTTTTTTTTTTTAATGCAAAACCAACTTTAAGTACCTGGATTAAAACTCTTTTGGTCAAGATGTATTATTCTTTCACATATTGCTAAGTTTGATTTGTCAATATACTGCTAAATATTTTTAGATCTATGTTCATGAGGGAGACTAGTCTGTAATCCTCATTTCTTGTAATGGCCTTGCCTGAGAACACTCTGTAAATATTTGCTGAATAAATGAATCCAGTACAAAGATAAAACACAAAAATCCAGTTTACTATCACAGTTACACACTAAAATACATGCAATACACATGCACATTTGGGAGAAGACTAGGACCTCCCCGCTTCCAGATATATCAACTTTAGCCCATTCCCCATACTATATACAATGCAAACTTTCTAAAAGGTAAATTTTATTTTGCTAATTCCTTCTTAAAAACCTGTCATTGATCACTTGGCATTAGGGATATACAAATCAAAACCACAATGACATACCAACTCACACCAGTCAGAATGGCTAAAATTAACAAGTCAGGAAATGACAGATATTGGCGAGGATGAGAAGAAAGGGGAACCCTCCTACACTGATGGTGGGAATGCAAGCTGGTGCAGTCACTCTGAAAAACAATATGGAGGTGTCTCAAAACGTTGAAAATAGAGCTACCCTACAACCTAGCAATAGCACTACTGGGTATTTATCCTAAAGGTACAAATGTAGTGATCTGAAGCAGCACACACACCCAAATATTTGTAGCAGCAAGGTCCGTAATAGCCAAACTATGGAAAGAACCTAGATGTCCATCAACAAATGAATGGACAAAGCAGCTGTGGTATACATTTACAATGGAATACTATGCAGCAATCAAAACCCATGAAATCTTGCCATTGGCAACATTGTGGGTGGAACTAGAGAGTATTATGCTAAGCAAAATAAGTCAATTAGAGAAAGACAATTATCATATGATCTCCCTGATATGAGGAATTTGAGAGGCAGGACAGGGGTTCATGGCGGGTCATGGGAGGTAGGGAAGGAGAAAATGAAATAAGATGGGATCAGGAGGAAGACAAGCCATAAGAGACTCTTAATCTCATGAAACAAACTGAGGATTGCTGGGGGGGGTGGGGGGGTGCAGATAGGGTGGTTGGGTTATGGACATTGGGGAGGGTCGTGCTGTGGTGAGTGCTGTGAATCATGTAAGCCTGATAATTCACGGACCTGTACCCCTGGGGCAAATATTACATGTTAATAGAAAATTAAAAAAAAAAAAAAAAAACCTTGGAAATTAAAATCAAAAAACAAAAAGAAAAAAAACTATCATTGGTTCCTATTACCCTCAGAGCAGTTTAAGTGTGTTTTTGAAGTTCCCCACCTTTTATATCTCTAAAGTACCAGCAGACAGCACTAGTAATGAATAACGTACTTTGTTGACTCAGAGGACTTTTGCACTTACTTGCTAGTCTCTCTATTGGGAACCCTTTATCTCCCCTCTCCACTGCCAATGTACACACACACACACACACACACACACAGCTACACACTTGTTATTTTGCCTGGCTAATTCCTAAATATTCTTTTGGTCTCCTCATAAATATAATTTTCATCCTTTCCATGAGGGAGCTCTCCCTAGGCCCCTAGACTGAATACAACACTTTGTTATGTGCCTGTGGTGGGATGGGAATGGGGATAAGATGAAGTAGGTTTTGTCAGCAGATCTGGATTCAAATCTTAGTACTGATGCTTATTATCTGAAGACACTGTAGAAGTTACTTAACCTCTGTTTCTCATAAGCTTCAAAATGTACCTAAAACAGTTTGTTATGAAGAATAAATGAAAGAGGTATATACTACATAAGTGGACATCCTTGGATCAATGCCAAGAAGATAGTAAATTCTCAGAATGGAGTGTGTCCCAAAAATGGACACTACTATTTTTTGACATATTAATTTTACCATGACAAAACTTAGTGCCATGTGTTATAATTCTCCATGTATTTTCTGTTTTTTAATTAGATGGTAAGTTCTTTAATATTATATTCACTGTCACTTTAATTTTCACCATAGTACTGGGAATGAAATTGTTCATAAAATGTAAACTATTGCTATTCTTAATATTATTATCATGAAAACTTACAGCTGGATTTTACTAAATCAGGTGTCTTAAGGGTTGAACAGAGAAGAATGATTCTCTTTAAAGGGTGAATGAAATCACACTGGAGAAAGAGGGGTGTAGCACATGGGACCCTCAAGGTGACAGGAAGTCAGGTAAAGTGACCATGTACTAGGGAACTGGTATTAAGAACTATGGCATTGAGTACCATGGCTTTAGAAGCCTGGTTGGAAGGTCCTAGAGACCAGATTTGCTACAGGAAAGTGTTCTTAAATGAGCCACAAGGGACTAGTTTCTTGGAAATGGCAGAATAGAATTCTTAGACTTGGAGACTTCTTTTACTGGAAGTTCCAGGGCTCTTAGACAGCCGTTGGAAGGGAAGAAAATGCAAAAAAAGGAGTTGGAGTTAGATTTCCTACAGGTAGTGTAGGGCTGAGCTGGATTGAATAGATACAGAAAAATAAATATCAGCATCAATAGTTTATCACAAACTCCCTGATATCATGCACTGTGGGATTGATAATTCACAGAGCATTCTGCAGTGGAGGCACAGGAGATAGTGATAGAGATGAAAAGTTCAGATGTGAAGACAGACTGCTGAGGGGCAGACTTCATACCATAGACTGTTGGTGATCAGTTCTGTCAGCTAAGTTGCAGTGGACAAGAAGGATCTGGGCAAGAACTTGGTGTTCTCCTTTGGCCAGCCCACCTAGGATTCCTAGCCCTTCTTCCTGCTTCCTCATCCGTGGTCCTATGGAGTGAGGGAGGTGGGGGAAGGTAGGAAGCTTTATGGTGGCCACTCTTATATTTTCTAAGTCATGGAGAAAATTCATACTGACTCAGGAGTATGCTACACTTTTCCAACTCCGTTTTTTTAATTTACTATTAATGGACTTTTAGGTCACTTTGAATGCCCTGAGTTTTACTGGAAAAATTTATAGAGTTCACAAATAAAGTTCTCTGAATTTCTATCAAATTACCCACATGGCTAGTTGTGGCTGCCAATGATTTACTCTTACTATTGTCCCTCTCCAGCACCCTTGCCTTGGCCCTGAAGCTACTGGCCCATTCATGAGGTTATGGCTTCACTAGGTTAAGCTGGCATGCACACTCGTATTGGCATTGATGTGAACAAGGACACTGTAAATCACCACAAAGTCAAGAAGTACCAACATAAAACTATGCTAAAGCCATTCTGTTAAAGCAAGGAGGATAACTTTCCTTCATTTCTATGATACTTTTTGTTTAAGTTCCAGAGTAAACTTACGGTCCCAGTGACTCCTGGGACTTCCACATTTCCACACCCAACAGCCCTTCGTTAAAAGCCTCTGGGGAAAAGCACAGAAAAATGGTATATAGGGGTCCTAGGGGATCTGGGGGGAGCACCAAAATGGTCTACTACAATCGTCATCATCATGCATCACCATGCGCTAGATCTCATGGTAATCTTTACATGCTTTTTTTTTAAATTTTTTATCATCACAACTGCTCTCATTTTACGGATGAGGAAAATGAGGGTTGCATTGATTAAAAGGTTGCCCAAAGTCACTCAGTTAGAGCTTAGCGTTTTCTGATAGTTCAGAGGTGATGGCCACCGTCCTGAACAGAATGCAGTGTTGGAAACGCAGTGGATTTCCTCCACAATGCAGTGGAGGAAAATGCTGTGGATGATCCACGGGACTACATCAGACTTAGCTGGAAGGCTACCTGCACTGAACAATCCCTGTTAAGCCTGGAGAAAAACAAACCAAGGAAAAGTCTCCCATTTGCCCTCTGGGTAGTCCTCCATGTCTAGATCCTGCCTGTGGATGTCTGTGAGCAGGGCTGTGAGTATAATTAGCTTAGAGGGTCAGGGAGGCACTGAACTTAGTGAGAAACTAAGCAGCATTGATGATCAGCAGCTGCAGTTAACTAGATCGCCCAGCACAGCCTCTTGTCATTAGAGAAGGCAGATCTTAGAACCGTAGTTTTTCTATCTTCAGGGACAGGCAATTTAAATCACGAATTTTCAACAATATTTTGACAAAAGAGCTCACTTGATGAGGAAATTTTATTTAACAAGAAAGAAAATACTTCTGTCCAGAGGGTTTTATTCTGAAAACTGACAGGAAAGGATTTTATAGCAATTGTCAAACTTTGTAGCCCATCCAGGAACGCCATTTAGTCAGTTGGGACCTGAGACCCAGGGGCCATGATCGGATTAATCCCCTTTCCCTAAGAGCCAAGGAACCTTCCCCCTTCTCTCCGAGAAGCATGGAGTTGTGCCAGAGGCCAGTAGACAACTGAGCAACTGCCGGGTATCCTAGTTGTAACAGGAGACTTTAAGACGATGGCTTATTGACCCTTGAAATTCTATTGACTTGGCATGATGGGCTATTATATTTGCCTCTTGGAGTTTGAGTAGGCTTGTCTGTAAGAATAGTGGAATGGCCCAGTGTGCACAAGAAGCATGCTTGAGGGACACTTTTTCTCTTGATTACCTCCCACATACTCCACCAGCCCCAATTGTCCTCCCAGTGGGGTTGGGAGTTTTGATACCAGGCTAATCCTGACGTAGTTTTGCCCTGTATATCATAGCTACGCTGGGTGTTGCAATTTGCCTCAGGAAGAAGACCCAGATCGTGCCAGATCAGCTACAGGGCTTCCCAAACTCACTGTAATTTTCCCAGGTGGAGCTCACCTGCATTTGTGGAAAGGTTCCACTATGTTGCCCCACTGCCCTCCATCAGAAAGCCAGGGTTCTCCTCCTCGGCGACTGGCACGATGTTCCTGGAGCTGGAGTTGGAGCTGCTTCCTCTTGCACAAACCAGGATGTTACAAATCACCTGGTGTGCTGAGCTGTAGACTCGAGATTCTATAAGATCCGGCCTGGATGGGGATCACCTGGTGAGCTGTTCGATCCCAGACCAACAGGCCCAGGCTCAGAATTTCTAATTCAGTCATTCTGGAATGGGGGCCCAAGGATCTGCATTTCTCACACGTCCCAACAGAATGCTGATGTTGCTAGTTTAAGGACTGAACTTTGAGAACACCTGAAGATACAAAAGTTTAGACACAAGCGGCAAGCTACCATGCGGCACACTGAAAGTTGCACTCGGATAGCGCAGGTTGCAGGGAGGGAATGAATAATCGATTGCTGGCCAAGCGTCAGCCAGATCAGGTAAGGACAATGAGGATTCTGGCTCTACCTCTTGTTTTTCACATTCTCCAGGATGACGTCAATATGAAACATTCCCAAACTAGGAACACAGGCATCAGCCAAGACTTGTAGCTCATGCATGAAATCCAAATCCAGTCAATTCTCCTAAATATCTCGCAAATCTACCAGCTTCCTTTACCCAGCCCCTGCTTCCTAGCTCATCCTCTCTCATCACCTTCCACAAGGATGGCCTCTTCCCCACTCTGCTGCCTCTTCTTAACAATCAGTTCTCCACGCAGCTATGGAAACCATGATCTTATATGAAACCTTGATCACCTGTTCATGTTACGTTCAAATGAATAAATAATTTGTTATAATCAAATTAAATTCAAGAACTGTGCTTCTCACACTCTCTGGTGCATTCCCATTCTCAGCAAACTATTTGCTTGTATTTTATTCTTGCCAACTAAATGTTAAGCATCTCATAAGCAGGGACAATGTCTTTCTCTCTTGGCATTCTTAGCACATAGGTAGCGATCATAATTGAACTGATAATAAAAATGGTGTACCAAGGGCGCCTGGGTGGCTCAGTGGGTTGAAGCCTCTGCCTTCAGCTCGGGTCATGATCCCAGGGTCCTGGGATCGAGCCCCACATCGGGCTCTCTGCTCGGCGGGGAGCCTGCTTCCCTTCCTCTCTCTACCTGCCTCTCTGTCTACTTGTAATCTCTGTCTGTCAAATAAATAAATAAAATCTTTAAAAAAAAAATGGTGTACCAGCACTTTAAACTCATTATTTTCCAACTTTAAACTACTGGCAAAATAGGCATCATTTACCCCACTTTTCAGAAGAGGAATTGGAGGCTTGGAGAGGTTAAGGACCTTACTCAGAATCACACAGCTACGAGGTTGAGACTTGAAGTCAGTTCTGTTAGCTTCAAGGTCTTAACACCCCAGATACGTCTGTCACATGGTGCCCAGAGGAGACAAAATCATTCTTTGTTGCGTGAATAGATCTGCTGATAATCTATATTACCACACCGGGCAGGTAAGCCCCCTTTCTCCTGGATCTGTGCCTTAGCACAAGCCAGCCGCCCTTCTCACTCAGTGTGTTTCCTCGTTTTTCAGGAATTAGTTCAAGCTCCCCTCTCCTGAAGCTGTGCTATCCCTCCCCAGTGTTTCACCATAGCATCTTAAATAAATGTTTTGAAACTCATCACAAATTTACTAGTCTGATACTCTTTTCCTCTATCCTGAGTCTTTGAGCTTTCTGGAAAAACTCATTTAAACCTGCAGTGCCTAGAATAGAATATGTGAATTACCTAGGGTATTTTTGGTTGCAAGGAACAAAACCTCAACTCAACATGGATTAAATAAAAAGGAAACTAACAGGGGTGCCTTGATGGCCCTGTGGGTTAAGCGTCCCACTCTTGATTTTGGCTCAAATCATGATCTCAGTGTTGTGAGGTCGAGCCCCGTGTCAGGCTCCACACCTAAGATGGATTAAGATTCTCCCTCTCTCTCACCCTCACCTCCCCTGTCTTCTAAAAAAAATGAGGTGGGAATTAAAAGGGTCACATCAACTGCAGGGATTTTTGTGAAAACTGAGTATTTTATACACATACACATCAAATATCTCATATTTATTGCATGCATGGTATAGAGTATGTGCTCAGTAAATAGAAGCTGTCATTACCTTGGATATTTTATTTTCTATTTATTTATTTTTTAGTAGGATATTTCATTTTTATCCATATCTGGATCACATATATAAGGATTATTTGCAAAAACTACAATTCTAGACTTGATTTTTTTTTTCTGTATTACCTAGGACAATGTTTCTCAAAGAATGGGGATAGCAAACATCAAAATCATAGGAGGTACTTATTAAAATGCTGGTTTTTATGTCTCTTTTTAGACTTACTAAATTGGTGGGAAGGGGGTTTAGGAATCTTGGGAGTTGGATCAAACCTTATTAAAAGCTTTGCAAGTAATTCTTATTCCCATGTCTCTCCTCTCCTTTCCCATTCTATAATAGAATTTTAGATCTTTAGTGTATCTGGAAGAAATGTCTGAAATTTCCAGTCCACTCAACAGTCTTTCTTCTACAGGTGAGGAAGCTGAGGCCCAGGGAAATATAGTGAATTGTGCAAGGTCAGCAAATTACTAGCAGAGCTAAGCTTTAAAGACGTTTTTCCTCTACTTTAATTTGGTTCATTCTTACCATTGCTCCTCCTCTGCTGCTATGTCAGAGCTCATTCTGGATTCAGCCAATCAGGAAGAACAAGGTTAGACTGCCTCATAGAAATACATAGCTTTTATTCCATGTTAGGAAGTGTTTTGAGCACATTTCAGTGAAATCCCATGTAATACTTGGAAAAATCTTCAGAGGCAGGTGCTATAATTATCTTCATTTTACAGATAAACAGAAGCACAGAAAAGTTGGGTAACTCAGTCTAGGTCGAACAGCGAGTGGGTGATGGTGGGATTTGAACCACAGCGTCTGACTCTGTGCTTCTCTCCTGCCGGTCCTGCCCCTTCTGGAAGAACACCTCAGCTTCCCCCAGCAGCTCATTCATTCTTACCCGTTCTCTGACAATAGAGTTTTTGCAGGGTTGAAAAGGCACACTCCGTTTCCTACGCTCTGGTATTCAAGGACGGCAACAGATGTGGTGTGACCTCAGTTCTAGCCAGGATAGGACCATCCTAAGAGACAATTGTTGAACTCCAGTTTTAATCATTACTGCCTCTATGTCTGTATTTTATAATCTCATAGACTTACTGCTTGAGGAAGAAAGAGTAAAGGATTTATAGCCAGTCTGTTCCTGGAACCTGAGCTTTTTTTTTTTTTTTTTTTTTAAGATTTTATTTTTCAGTAATCTCTACATCAAACATGAGGATAGATCTCACAATCCCAAAATCAAGAGCCACATGCTCTACTGACTGAGCCAGCTGCGGGCCCCTTCTGAGCTCGTTCTTTCTCTTTTCTTTTCTTTTCCTTTCCTTTCTTTCTTTCTTCTTTCTTTCTTTTTTTTTATTAGCTCCATGTTATTGATTAACTTGCTGATCCTCTCTGATTCTCAGTAGCCTCTGACATGTTCATCACATTTAATTGATTGAAATCCTCACTGTCCCTCTAAGTCCTTGCTCTTCGCAGTGTGTTTGGAAGGTCAGTAGCATGAACATTAAGGGGAGCTTGTTAAAAATGCAGACTCTCAGGGGCACCTGGGTGGCTCAGTGGGTTAAGCCTCTGCCTTCGGCTCAGATCATGACCCAGGGTCCTGGGATCGAGCCCTGAATCAGTCTCTCTGCTCAGCAGTGAGCTTGCTTCCCTCTCTCTCTCTCTGCCTGCCTCTCTGCCTACTTGTGATCCATCTCTGTCAAATAAATAAATAAAATCTTAAAAAAAAAAAGACCTAAAAATTTGAAAAAAAAAAAATGCAGACTCTCAGACCCTACTCATGACCCACTTAGTTAGAATCTGCAGTTTCACCATATTCCCTGGGGATTCCTCTAGACACCTTTGGGAAGGACCTCTTTATTGTACATCTGCCATGCTTAAGACTTTCTTGGTTCAAATCTCGAATCTGCAGCCTGTCGTCTCTGACCATGCCCAGTTAGCCCTTCTTTGTCTCTGTTGTCTTACCTACAAATTGAGGGTGATTTTTTTTTTTTTAAGATACATTTATTTACCTTAGAGAGAGGGTCGCAGGGTCGGGGAGACAGAGGAGAGAGAGAGTCCCAGACTTCTGGCTGAGCGTGGAGCAGGACTTGGGGCTGTATCCCAGGACCCTGAAAATGAGGATGATTTTGGTTGTAGAATTCTTGTGAGCACTAAAGGAGACAGAGTGCAGAAGGTATCTGATACACAGTTACTAGTCAAAAAAATATTTTTCTCAATCCACCATCAGAGATTATAATTTGGCTTCTTCGGAATTTGGCACTTTGGTTTGAAGTATTCATCTTCAGCTCTGTTCTCTGAAGGCCCAGTACTTTATCCCCACGGTGGACAGCTCAATGCCCTTCTAAGTTGTTCAATATATAATTATTGAATTTGATAGTTGTCAACTGATTCCCATTATTTCCTACAAGTTCAAAGTCTTCTCATGTCAGAGAACCAGACTAATTCTTTGTATTTTAATAAAGTTCCTACATTGTGAATAATCTTCAAAAGAGCACAACATATGGGCAAAGGCCCTAATTAAACACTTGTTGAAAGTAAATTAGTTAATTAGAGTTGACCGCTACTTCCCACAGAGGGTAATCAACACGAGGTCTGTGGAAAGCACCAACATCCTGTGGGGGCAGAAACAGGGCTTGTTTTCAGGCAAAAAATATGTCCTTTAATAAATGCTTTTATGTGCTTCATCCTGTCTATATTAGGGAAAAAAGTCACCAAGTCTACAAACAAATAAAATGGTTACTTGTCAGTGAATTTCTGACTCTTTCACTTCTAACATTAAAGTAAGACTTACAAAAAGGGGCTACCATATTTTCCCCAAGAGCAAGTAATTTGGGGAGTAGAGACTCAGGGTTTTCTTTCATTATATGATTATAGGTTATCATTATATTGTTTATATTATTATAAAGAAGAGTCAATTCCTAGTTGGAGCCCCTCACCAGGAATAACTGGAGAAATCACTGTGATATGTCATCAGTCACTGGAATCTGCCTGACATTTAATGGAGTAGGCTAAATTTCTGGATATTTCTTCTTGGAGGGATGCTATAACAACTTTATTTGTATAAAAATAAAGGATATAAACCAGCAAGGAATAAAAAGAAATCCTGATCTAGCCAGTTCAAAAAAGAAAAGAAGGGAAAAGAAAAATCAAGGACCTACTTCAGATAAAATATAAGCTAACCTAAGTCATCATTCATTCACTCTTCACACGAGGCTCAGACCATTCCTGGGGTTTTCTGATTTATGTTTATTTTCATCTGGGTATGTAGTTTGGGTTTTGGCTAGCACAGCAATGGAAATACCATGAGGGAAAAAAAAAAAAAAAAAAGGTACTCTCAAAGCATTTTGGCCTTGAACAAACCTGTTGTTTCATGAAATTGAAGTTTTGACGTTACATTTTTTGGAAAGTAACTGCCCAATAATGTTGGCTTCAGTCATAATAGAGCAATAAATAAACACTTTCTCTCTTCTACATGGCCTCATGGGAGATGGCTGGAACAAGAGCCCCAAAGTTGATACTTGGGTTTTGGTTTTGTTTCAGTCACTGAATGAGTCTGCCTTGAATTAAAAGAACCCCCTTTAAAGCTAGAAATACCTAGAAGGGTGTTCTGTAGGGTAGCCCAATATTTCTCTCTCTTTTTTCTTTCTTTTAAAGATTTTATTTACTTATTTGACAGATAGAGATCACAAGTAGGCAGAGAGGCAGGCAGAGAGAGAGGAGGAAACAGGCTCCCTGCTGAGCAGAGAGCCTAATGCAGGGCTGGATCCCAGGACTCTGGGAGCATGACCTGAGCCGAAGGCAGAGGCTTTAACCCACTGAGCCACCCAAGCGCCCCTCAATATTTCTCTTTACCATCCCATTGAAGAGCCCTCCTTTTTTTCTTGTCTCTTTCCTTCCTTCCCCTTTCTCTCCTTCTTTCCTTTCTCCTCTCTTTTTTCTTCTTCCTTTCTTCTTTTTTCTTTTTTTAAAAGGACTTTTCAGTGAGCTCAGAGGCACAACAAGAGCTTAGACTAGGGCTGGGTCTGCCGGAGAGTTGCATGTGTATGTGTGTATGTGCGTGATATTTCACACTTTGCATAAAATGTCGAATTCAGGTTGGTCTTATGATGATAGAGGACTCCATTCTGAATTGAAGAAACTGACCAGGTGAGCAAGGAATGAAGACGGGGACACTCTGTGGCAAAACAGAAGCATGGCAGTCCTCTTACCTGATAGTCTTTGGTGGGTTTTGAGAATGTTTACACATTTCCTGCTTGTCAGAACAGCTACACAAAGTTTGATTTGAGTCCTTGTTCACTGAACCCAGCCACAGAGACTCCCTGTTTGAAACCACAAATGCTATTTGTACTGGAAAAGCAGTCCCAGGGCTTATGAAACCCAGCTATTTTATTGGTGCCTTTTCAGTTCATGTTCTTCCATTAGAAACTGGCTCTTCAATTAGAGGTGGAAAATGCAAATGAAATGTGCCTCCTTTTTAATTTAATTAAATTACTTAATTTATTTTTTTACTCTAATGTAGAGAAATTTCAGGATTTGGAGAAAGCTCATTATGTGTCTCATGTATTCTATCCACTTGGTTGTCCCTCTGAATATCTAACCTAGACAAATCACAGTCAATTTAGATAAGAACAAATACATTTATTTTAAATATTTTATTTATTTGACAGAGAGAGAGATCACAAGTAGGCAGAGAGACAGGCAGGGGAGGGGGAAGCAAAGAGCAGACAGCCCAATGAGGGGCTCGATCCCAGGACCCCTGAGACCATGACCGAGCTGAAGGCAGAGGCTTAACCCACTGAACCACCCAGGCACCCCAAGAACAAATACATTTTTTAAAAGCTTTTTTTATTATTAGCATTACTATTTTAAAAACCTTTTATTATTTTATGTGCATGAGTGGAGGGGAGAGGAGCTGCAGAAAGAAAAGGAGAAAGAGACTCCCCACTGAGCAGGGAGCCCGCTGTAGGACTTGATCCCGAGACTCTGGGATCATGACCTGAGCCAAAGGCAGACCCTTAACTGACTGAGCCACCCAGGTGCCCAGAACAAATACATTTTGATTTAAGGAAAAGATCTCTTCTTTTTATGAAGAATAGGAGAAAAAGTGAAATATCAAAGATTATTCCCTATTAGATTCAGGCTATTCAGTAGTTGTGTGCACTTTGCTGAGTTTAAATTTTATTATTTTCTAGGATGACCCAGCATGGAATATTTATTGTTTCAAGCTATTGTAGCTACCTAACCTATTTTTTTTTTAATTCTTAATTCTTTTAATTCAGTTATACCTTTCTTTTGGAGCTCCTCTTATAGACTGTTCTTGACAGATTTCTGATTGACTGAGTCAGGGCTTTGTTGAACTTTGGGAGGGATCCATTCGTGGGGAACCAGGGTGTACGTGGCCTCTAGCAGTATCTCTGAGGTTCCAGAGGAATGTTAAGTGTTTGAACATGTAAGAGAGAGATTTCCATTAGCGCTGATCTTCCTCCAGCTTACTGTTGACTGTTAGCTATGATTGTAATATAATAGTTTGCAAGAAACCCTGAATAATGGTAAGTACACTAGCTTTACAACTCTTAACCTAGAATATCCCCACCCCAGGGCAAACTAAGTGCTAAAGCTTAGAACTGTGTACCTGGCTTTTTGGTAGGTCAGAGTTCTGGCATATTGCACAAGTAGCTTCTATGGCAGTGTAAATCTTGGTTCCACATCAGAGAGATTTGATTTTTCTTCTTGCCTTAACATTTGCCAACATACTGCTGCGTGATCTGTGTTGGTTAATTGAGGGATTTCTCTTCAGCTGGTGTACTTGTTATAGAATACCATTTCTATAGAAAGGAATCATTAGATTCAGACAGTAGCTATTACAAACTGGAACAAATTTTATGAGAGTATTTCAAGAAATAGTTTCTGAAACTAGACGATAAACAACTTCACCAGAGTGTATGAAACTCTGGGGAAGAAACCTGGCCTTAGATATCTTGAAATACTCAGCACTTAGTGCTTGACACATAGAGGCATTCAGGAATTGTTTATTGACCTTGGTTTCTGTCAATTAGGCCAACAGCGCATTTTTCTATGTTACTTACTATAGTCAGGTATTATGACACTGTCGTGAACCAGTCATATCTATTATAGATATTTTCAAATTTCAGCATGTATGGAGCTGGCCTAACGAATTTTTTAAAGTGTGTATTCCTGGATCCATACCCTCACATTCCTGGTTCTATACCCTTACCCTCAACAGGATGGCATGGGCATGTTCATCTCCACCTTTACAAGCACCAGAGGTATTTTGATGTGGGTGGTCAGTTGGAGAAATTCTACAGAGTACTCAGGAATATTTCTGAAAATGAATGAGATTTTTAAATACTCTGTATGCACTGGTCCTCAATTACATAACCGTTTGAAAATACGTGTTCAATATGCAATCTGAGCACAATGACTTAACATCGTAATATTTTCAGATAAAGTCACTATAAGTAGTGATTACTACTTATGGCTCTAGATAGTTTTGTGTGTGTGTATGTGTGTGTGTGTGTGTGTGTGTGTGTCCGTGTGTAGCACATCCACTTAGCACTTTTAAAGTAGCAAATGTTCATTAAATTCTTATGAGGTGCCAGATACTTTCTACATGGCTCACATGAATGAACATATTTAATGATTAGGACAACCCTAGATGATAACTTCTTTTATCATTCCCATGTAAAAGTTAAGAAAACTAGGCACAAAGAGGTTAAATAATTTAAAGTCACAATCTTCATAAGTTGTTACGATGTTAACAATTCAAAATGTTATTACTTTTGGATCAAGGCAAGATTTACATAGAACAAAAGTAGATACAAAGTACTCTCAAAATAAATCAAGACCAAGGTAAAACAAAGTTTGTAAGTCCCTGAGTGTAATATTAGGTAGACTTTTTAGAACTAATTTTGTAAATAGTCAGTAAACCAATATATTATTTTATACTGTAGTTTCTAGAATAATTTTGAGTCTGATTTTTAAAAAATCATCAGGAAAATATAGAGGAGTTTCAGATTACCTGATATTGTTATAGAGGGAGTATTAAATCAAGTGACCCCAAACATCTGATGCACTCATGGCGAGTGACACTCTGAGCCTTCTCACCTTTAAACAGCCTGTGCCACCGGGAAAGCTTCCATCCAAAATTGGTATCGCTGTTTATTTTATTTTATTTTTTTTTCAAATTCAGATTCAACAAGGATTCACTGAGGACTGATCCTGTTCCAGAAATGCTGCTAGCTTTTAAATTATATATCCTCTTTTTTTAATTTTTTTAAAGATTTTATTTATTTATTTGACAGAGAGAAATCACAAGTAAGCAGAGAGGCAGGCAGAGAGAGAGGAGGAAGCAGGCTCCCTGCTGAGCAGAAAGCCCGATGTGGGGCTCGAACCCAGGACCTGGGATCATGACCTGAGCCGAAGGCAGCGGCTTAACCCACTGAGCCACCCAGGCGCCCCAAATTATATATCCTCTTATTCCATCCTTACAACCATGGTCTGTGGTATGTTATTCATTATTGTCATTAATGCTTGCCATTTTATGTATGTGAAAATCAAGGCTCTATGAAATTAGGTAAAAGGCTAGCAAGGGGCAGATTCAAGATCCTGGCCCAAGTCTGACTCCAAGTTTATGCAGCCCTTCTATAACCATCTTAAAAAGCGGTTTCTGATTTTGTAACAATGGCATAAAGTTTGAATAGTCTGTGGGTTTTATAAAGCAGGACTTCACAAGGGTTTTAATATGAGTATATTCTTTACTACTCTTGGCAAATATGTAAAATCGCTGAAACAAGATGTGAGTGTAGAGAGGGAGAGAGGTATTGGTGGGAAGAAGCATATTCATTCATTCAACAAAAATTTATGCAACAAGACGGGACCAGGTGCTGTATTAAGTACTGCGGTACTGGAAACAGAATAATACACACATGGAGCTTAACATCTAGCAGGACAAATACATTAAGCAAATATAGTTGTCCTAAGAGCCATGCAGGAAAACCTTTAAAAACGAATAACATAATGCAGAGATCACAACTGATGTGGGAAGTACTGAGGAACTCTCAGAACAGGGAGCTGTAAGGTGGGACTGAATGAGAAATGTGAAGTAATCAAAACAAGAAATGGGTTGCAGAATTCTTACAGAGTCTTTTGTCTTTCATGCCGCCATCTTTTGGACTAGCATCGTCGACCGTTCTGCCTGGGATGTGATCAAATTCACCCCGCTTGTTAGCGTATCTCCCTAAGACCTTCCCAACTAGCTCAGAGTGAGTTCTACAGTACAAGGGAGGTTTAGGAACCAATATTTTGAATACAAATAAAATAAAGGAATCCTTGGAAAGTTTAAATTCTTTTCCTTCAAACTAAACATTGGCAAGCACATCCAATGTAGCACCTCTACCTTTAAGAAAATTTCAACATTTAGCTTAATTTTTATTATGTTTCTGAAGCCTATAAATCCCCATTGTACATTTCCCACAGAATGCATTTTAATTCCATTGATATTAAAGAAAGTACATGGAGCACTCTGGCCCACTAGATGGGGAAATCAGAATGGGACGGAAGTGTGGCCAAGACTCAGAGTTTCCATTCTCTTCTAAGGGAAACCAAATGAGAAAAATAATACATCATAAAAGTCAGAGTTCTGAGTACAATTCTGGAAATAGGGAAGAAATAGGATAGCTCGTTTTTAAGTGTGCCTTGAATTCCCAGATGAATCTGAAAGGTTATGCAGAGTACATCCTCTCACCTTTCTCATCTGGTTTTCTAATCAATGGCTCCTCCTGGGGTTCAAAAAACACCCAAGTAGGCATGTAGAGAAACCATGTTGGGTGCCTTTACAGGGGTCATGAGTTAGTTTCATCAGTCAGCTGTTAAACATGGACCCTCCTCTACCTGAAATTTTATCTTCACAAAGTTTATTCACCTAAATTGCCCACAACAAATATTTCTCCTGCAGTGAAGTCTCCCACATAACTGTGGTGTGGTGTTGTCAATACGAAGTAGGAACATGGGCGTCCTGCCTTATCCAGCAATAGGTTCTACTGGAAAATCTTTTACAAGTCCTGCACCTTAGAATTACATGAGCAGCCTTTAAAGCATCTCCATGTCCATGTCCCAGGGGCAGAGACTCTGATTTTACTTGTCTGGGGTGGGGGGGGGAGAGACACCTGAACAGTAGTAGTTTTTTAAAACTCTCCCAGCTAATTCTAATGTATAGCTGGGCTTTGCCAGTTCTGGGTCTCAGTTTCCCCATTTGTTCAAATGAAATTATTTCTAAGGCATTTTATTTTATTTTATTTTTATTTTTAAGATAAGTGGATAAAATTTACAGGCATGGTTATGGTTTGGACCTTTTCATGTTTCTTTCAAGTTTAATGAATGCTTATTGTTCATCAACCGATGACAGTGAGCTTGAGTGAATGTGGGTACCACTCCACGTTCTGTCTGCTTTTTCTGCTAGGGCTTGAGCCACATAATAGTTGCTACCATTGCGTGTGTGATTGTGCTCGGTACCATGTAACGCAGTGCTACTCAACAGGTGACCAGCAGACCAGAGCATGCAAACTGTCACCGGTGATGATGAGATAAATACAAGAATTAAAGTGGCCAGAAGTTTTGCAATAATCTGAGCTGCTATTGTGTATATATTTGCCTTTGTATATAAAGAAAAAAAGAGAGAAAAGTGTTGTGTATGTATATTGCCCGTATTGCCTGTGTATATGTGATTTCTAATAATTCATTTTATTGTGTTTTTAAAAATATTCTATTTATTCATTTGACAGAAGAGAGAGAGAGAGAGAGACAGAGAAAGCACAAGCAGGGGGAGAGGGAGAAGAAGACTCCCCGCCAAGCAGAGAGATGGATGTAGGGCTCGGATCTAGGACTCGATCCTAGGACCCTGGGATGACCTGAGCTTAAGGCAGATGCTTAACTATCTGAGCCACACAGATGCCCCTGCATTTTTTAAAAAAGTAAGTTCCAGGGACGCCTGGGTGGCTCAGTTGGTTAAGCAGCTGCCTTCGGCTCAGGTCATGATCCCAGAGTCCTGGGATCGAGTCCCACATCGGGCTCCTTGTTTGGCGGGGAGTCTGCTTCTCCCTCTGCCTCTGCCTGCCATTCTGTCTGCCTGTGCTCGCTCGCTCTCCTCTCTCTCTGACAAATAGATGAAATCTTAAAAAAAAAAAAAAAAAAGTAAGTTCCACAGTTGTTTGGGAATTTTAAAATCCTCTAGAACTTCACCATAGATGGTTTGAGAGGCAGTGGCGTTAAATCCCTTATGAATGATATTTAATTTAATCCTTGCCTCTAACTTCTAAGAACAGTTGACCATTTTACAAATGAGGAGGTCGAGGATTGAAATAACTTGCTTAAGTTTGCTTTGTTAGTAAGATTTGCAGAACGTGAGCCCAGGAAGTGTGACTCTAGAGCCCAGAGCTAGGGGATGGAAGAGTGTAGAAGTGAGCTCCATTCGACTAGGCTGCGGAAGTGTGGCTGTAGGAGAGTCCCAGTGCTAGGGAGGGCCCCTTTCACATTGGGTGACCCTAAGTGTCCTCTGGGTTGATATTCTCCTTCACGCATAATGAAAATCTCCCCAGGCTTGTGAACAATAGTTAAGCTCCTATAATAAGTTTGAAATTTGAATTGCCTCAATATTTATAAAACTAAACCAGAGCAAAATAAAAGAGCCTTTTTTATCTTTTTATTTTTTTAAAAGATTTTATTTATTATTTGACAGAGAGATAGATAGCAAGAGTGGGAACACAAGCAGGGGGAGTGGGAGAGGGAGAAGCAGTCTTCCCACCCAGCAGGGAGCCTATGGAGGGTTCTCGGTGGGGCTCTCAGTGGGGGGCTCGATCCCAAGACCCTGGGATCATGACCTGAGCTGAAGGCAGATGCTTAAAGACTGAACCACCCAGGTGCCCCAGAAAGAGCCTTTTTTAAACTGGGAGAGTGGCCTTTTGGTGGCAGGTTTGAGGGTTGTTTTCCTGCCGTCAGCAAGATAAGATGAGTTAAAGAAAGTAAAGAAGCTATTTTTCAGCATACTTTGCTCATCTGTATGCTAAGTTTTAAGCCTGTTCAAGCTCTGTGGTAGACCTCTTTTATCCTCTCCTCATGAGCTATACAGAAAGAAATAGCTTTTTGGAAAAGTTTCTGAGACTCCTACCCCAGGAAAAAACAGACTTTTTATCCTAAGATTATTGTCCTATTTTCCCTCCAAAACTTTACTTTCTATTCAAAAGATGTAAGATAAAAATGATTGAATTTCCTCTTTTAAAATTTATCTTAATATAGTTAATTTAATATTCACTATATTTAATTTACTCAAATATATTGAATATTTAACTAACATGCTTACTATCATAAGTGGTAATAAAGTGAGAAAAGTTAAATCCAGCCATTTTTGTCTTACATCTGTTGGATCCTTGCTTTAAATCAAGTGTTCTCTCCTAGAGCATAAAATAGTATAGATTTGGTTTACATACACATTTTTTTAGAGACATACCTATTATGCAGAGTGATTTGTTTTGTTTTGTTTTGTTTTTGGAATACTAAGAGCATTGAAAGAGGGAAGATTAGAAATGTTAGGTGGCATTTGAGTACTCTTATGAAACTATGGAATGCAAGTGGAATTTTAGAACCAGGAGAGCTGACCTCTGCATTTCTCCTAGGTGTGAGATGCAAGTATGAATATCCCCTTGTCTTGATATCTAGGGTCCTAGTGACCCTCTGCAAGGAGTGTTGCCACTCAGCACACAGGCAGCCCCCCCCCCCCAAATCTCAACAAGTAACTGTTTTAGGTTTGAGTATTATCTCTTGATTACTAAATGATGAAAAGCCCACTTAATTTTATTATAAACCCTTGCTAGTTCCTGGTTGTGCGAAGACTGGGAAGTGAACCTGGCGATGGGGAAACTGGTTCTGTAAAGGGCACGAGAAAGAGCATCTGCAGAGAACAGGAAGCGGAAGTGCTTGGGTGAGCGGCGCGGGGCCAGCTCCGGGCGTCAGCCACAGGAGCTCTGGGTGTGGGATGAAGGGACTTCAGTTCCCTCCTCAGTTATTTACTAAGCATCTTCTTAGAAGTCTGTTACATAATTTATTGCTAGTGATCAAAGAGGGCCTAAGACATGTTTCTCACCTCCATGTGAGGCAGAATCTTTTCTCTGTGAAGAAAGAATTCTAAAAACCCCTGGACAGCATGAAGCCCACTTACCTATAAATGCCAGGAGAAGTGACCCACTGCCATGGCCTTGGGCAAATCAAGCTAAAAATGGGAGAATTCCATTTACCACCCCGTTGTACGACAAAGCAAATGAGCTAGGAAATGTGTAGGAACTGCTTTTAATCTGTAAAGCAGTAGTTTTATGTTTATTAATCACCTGAAAACATCTGAAGACTACAACATTCCCACGAGAATCCACAATTAATCATGGCCAGGGGAAGCAGAAGATTGTGCTTCCATTAGGATGGTTTATATTGTATTGGGGTGGGTGGCCCTTGACATCCCCACACTCTGCTGTGGTGCAGCAGCCTAAGGGGTTGCACCATTGCAAATCCCTGCACCTTCAAATGCTGAACTGTTCCCTCCATGAGGAGTGCCATTCCTCTTACCATTTGTCTTGGGCAGCTTGGGCCGCCATAACAAAATGCCACGGGTGGTGTGGCTTAAACAACACATTTATTTCTCACGGTCCTGGTAGCAGGAAGTCCAAGATACGATGCTGGCAGATTTAATTCCTGGTGAGAACCATCTTCCTGGCTTGCAGCTGGCCATCTTCTTACTATGTCCTCACATGACAATGAGGGAGAGAGAGAGAGCTCTCATCTCTCTTCCTCTTCTTATAATGAGGGCACGAATACCCTCATGAGAGTCTATTCTCATAATGTCATCTAAACCTGTTTTCCAAAGGTCCTGCCTTTAAATACCATCATGTTGGAGAAATGCTAGGGCTTCAACATTTGAATTTTGAAGGAACACAAACACTTAGTCCATAACACATTTCTAGGTGTTACACCTGTCCTTCAAGCCTGGCAAGCATCTTATTTCTAAAAACATTCTTTACCTGTTCAAATAGAACTGATCGTTCTCATGTTGCCCCACCAGTGAAATGGCTACAATTGCTACATGCTACAAAATATGATAGTTATTGACTCACTAAATATTTATTGTGATCATCTTGTACAAAATCCTCATGCTTTGTATATCTTGGTATTCGCTGCTCCAACACCATAATTGCACATACAGGCCTAGCAGATAATACATGTTTATGGAATAAATATTTAAATAAATGAAAATAAAATGGCTTACTAGGTAGTAGCCAAAAGGAGTGAAGAAGAAGCCTATTGAATAGGATAGGGGGTCCATAATCTTTTTATCAACCATAACAACCCATGAAAATAGGATTGGGAGGAAAATCTCAGTTACTTCTCTTGAAGAATAAATCTTGGAAATATATCAGGAGAAAATTCTGGGAGGTAACGGTATAGTAGCATTTGGACCTTGGGAATGACAGCACTATGGATATTTAGCTGGATTTTGAACAGAAATGCAGATTGCCTTTCAGTACCAGGCGCTCTTGCTAAATAAGTATAGTTTTATTTCAAATTCCAATCTGGGCTACATTTGGAGGCATTTTGATTCTCTGGGTGTTCAGTTTACAAATACCTCAAGAGATGGTTTGCTAAATTTGCCCAAAGCTGCTTTTTGTGTTTTTCCACCTGCAATTTGTATCACTGAGATAAATACGACCACGAGTTTAAGCTCTATTTGGTGTGGTCCCAGCGTTTAACTGCTCTAACAGGGCCCTGTTGGACTGCCTATAATCCCACACTTATTATTGGCAGCTAAAGGAAAGAATGTAATAGTCTACCTCTTGCCCACACCCCACTTTTCACCCTATCCAACAATCAGCCTGCTGTCACAGTTCAGTGCTGGAATAGGAATATATTGCAACATATCCAGGACATCTTATGAAGAAGTGAGAACCACTGTGTGAGATGTGAAAGGGATAATGCCTCAAACCCTGACATGAGAAAGATCAAGCCAAGAGGAGATTTTGCCAATGAGGAAGTTGCTCTCTTGGAACATACTCGAATTTCCAAGAAACAAATTAAATGTGATTTAAGGAAAATGGGTATGTTCCTCTAATCTAGACATAAAAAGAAAATTGCAACCAAGGTTAAAGGCTGTGGATGGGCCTCATGGTGAGCTCCACACAAGTCATCACTTTTCCCATCAAGATTGCAGGATGTCATTCTGGTGTTTTTGTTTATTTGTTCAGGGTTCCCCCCACACACAATTTTTCCTTTTTTTTTTTTTTTTTTTTTTTTTTTTTTGTCTGTTTTCTCTATAGCTTGAGACCTTTAGGACATGGATTTCAAGTTCTAGTATCCAGTGAATGAATGTGCACAATATAGGCAAAATGAATAGATTACCTTTTTCTAAAATTCTAAATTAATGTCAGTAGCTGGTTGACATTGACCCCACTTGTGACTTGTGCTATATTGTCCTAAACTGGCCCTCACCCCCCCACCTTGGTTGACAAAATTATTGATTAGCCTGGCTTCCAAGTTTCCCCCTCTCTCAGTATTTGGCCCACTTGATGTATAGACTCAATCTCATTTCAGGCAGTGGGATGGCCCATGCTTCCCTGGTGTGGAGGGATTAAAAGGTGTCTGAGTCTGGCCATTGAGGCAGCCCTATTATTATGGCCTCTCTGAGCCTGTGCTTTGTTTCTGATAACAGACCCCCACCCCCATCTTTTTCTTAATAATCAGCCAAGATGGTAGCTTTTCTGAGCCCAGAGTCCCCTGGCTGCAGCACAGGATCCGTGTGCCAATCTTCCATGATCCTGACTTCCTGGCACCACTCATCCTACTTTGGTCAATCACTGTCCAAACTGCTGTCACCACAGCCCCTGGAGGGCCTGCTCTGTTTGCTTACTCCTTTCAGTAGTCTCTGCTTTCATTCTGCTCGGATCAGTCCTTAAGTTTCAACCTCTCCGCTGGTCGAGACTCTTGGACGCCTGGTTTCAGATGGTCTGCTCGCCAGCTCCTGGGGTAATCTTTCTGATACATTAGAGAAGGCAGAGGAAATGGCCTCTGCTTCTCCCCTGAATGGGTTCATGGATCAAGAGTGGGGCATTGATAGAAACTGATTTGTGAAGTTCATCTTTATGGCATAAAGGGAGGGAAAATTATAAGAATCAGCCATTAGGAAGGTGACGGGGTGACACCTTCAGAGTAGAATGAATGCTATGTCCTAAAATTTGAAGGTTTATCTAAATGTACAGCAGATCAAGGAGATGCACACCTCAGCATTTACCAACAGTAGATGGAACTACTGACCTGGGGGGAAAAAGCAAAAATTCTTAGTCTATGTCCAGCCTTACCATGACATAACCACTTCTCCTCCAATTAATATCAGTATTATTGTTAATTCTTTTTTTTTTTAAATGCATGCTCATGGTACAAACTCAAGGACATCAAAATTTATAAAACAAAAACTTAAATTTTCTGTCCTACACGTGGCCATCTGAGATATGTACTTTTTTGAATTTTTTCCATGAATATGTATTCCTTTTATGATTAACATGTATATTTTAACATAAATTAGATAAAAATGTAATATAAGTTACTTCCTTTTCTTGCAACTCCCTTCATTTTATAACTCCACTATATCTTGGGCATTTTTCTACATTAGTACCCACACTGTTTTCTGAACACATTCTTTTTAATAACTGCGTAGTATCCCAAGATCTGGATAATCCAGTCTACCAACATACTTCAGATTCTAAAATCAGAAAACCACAGAAGAAAATAGAAACCATAATTTGTCTGGAGAAAAGCTGTAAAAGGCTAGAGCAGCTGTGTCAACCTGCAACTTTGGCCTGCCCCTTAGAAGGACACATGCTTGGGAGAATGGTTCAAGAAAGGGCCAAAGACTTTTAATAAAGCTAAGGAAGGAGAGGGGGGTATACTTGACATAAAGACCAGAGGGAAAGGTGTGATAGATTCACATGGCTTGTTTGTTCACGAAGGAAGGGTCTAGCTTCTTTTTGAGTAGTCTGGAGGTTGGGAACAGAGTTCAGCCCCCTGAGGACAGCTTTGAGTTCAAAAGCCAGGGAAGGCGTTGGTGGTTTAGAGGTTAGCATAGCTGCCTTCCAAAAACCAGGGAAGGATGATGATGACATGGCTAAGGACCATGGGATTTTAAGTCATGACCAAAATGATGCCATCCTTTATAGGAAAAATCAAGACTAGACTTCATAGATGCACCAGCAAGGCATTATCATTTCTCCAGACACCAAAACCCTGAGTTCGTCTATTAGGCAAGGTCTTTGAAGGGCACAACTGTAGCATTGTGTGTTTAGAAACCTTAAAGAAGGGTACTGCGTTGAAAGGAGCAGAGAGCCTGTGGTGCCTTTTGGGTTTTACAGCAATCCTGCATGAATAGGAGTGTGATGGGTGCTCCAGGGCACTGGAAAGCCTGGAGCTTGGCTGTTGGCAGAGAACTCTGGAGAGTTCTGCCGGTTATCAGCGTGGATGTGGACTGTGAGAGGGGAACAGCTGGTTCTGGCAGGGAAACAGCCAACAACGTTGTGTTTCATCACCGCTCCATGCCTTCAGATCTGAGTTGTGTTGGCTGCGTATTGTCACGGGTGACCTTCTGGCTGGAAGAGAATGTCTAAATGTGCCTTGTATGGGACCTTCTAAGAGAGAAAGGCTGCCAGGCGAGCACTCACAGAGAAGTCATTTCATTCGGAAATCTGAGGAAGAAGGGAAATGGTTTCAAAAGAGTTGAAGTCCAGGGTGAGCAGCTTGCCAAAAGATAGACGTCGTGGATGAAGTAAGAGCTTTGCTCCCATAAGGATGGGGAAACGGATGCTTCGTCAGGAAATAAGAAGTTGCTGACGGGGAGAGATGTTGTCAACTGCAAGCCGATTCCTTTTATACGTCCCCGTTTCTCGTGATAATTCTGAGGAAGGGCCCTGAAATCACTTTCACCTTGCCACTGTTCTGCAAGCCCTGGCTCCGTGGAGAGCTTGAGACTTGCCAATTTGCGCTCAGCTATCTCTAAATACGGGGAAACCTTCATCGGGAATCCTGGGAGGCCACAAAAATGGGTATTTCATCAAATAGACTTTTCCTCCATGTTGATTTCAGGTTCTGATGGTTCTAGGCTGGTTATTGAACACACATGTGTAGTTCATTGGTAGCATTCCATGTAAGGAGAAGGAGCTTCAAACCTGAGCTTTATTCGTATATATATATTTTTAAGATTATTTATTTGACAGAGAGAGAGAGAGACAGCGAGAGAGGGAACATAAGCGGGGTGCGGTGTGGGGGAGGTGGGAGAGGGAAAAGCAGCCTTCCCGCTGAGCAGGAAGCCCAATGTGGGCCTTGATGTGGGGCTCGATGTGAGGCTCAATGGGGGCTCTTTGGGGGCTCAATCCCAGGACTCTGGGATCATGACCTGAGCCGAAGGCAGACATCCAACAACTGGGCCACCCAGGCACCCCTTCAAAGCTGGGCTTTAAAAAAGGAATTTGACTGAGTGGGAACCAGTTGTTGACTTCTAGGTAAAACTGCCACAGGAAACTGGCTTGATTTGTTTTATAAAAGAGAAGATGGCTCATGTTTTATATGGCCTCAGGGAAAAACAAATTCCTTAATTGCCTGGGAGATTCAAAATTGCATCGACTGCTGAGCACTGTCCAGCCTTTTGGCTTGTTTCTGGTGAGCCTGTTGAAGTAATGTGGCTTTATTTAATTTGGCTTAACTTTCTGTTATTACTGAACAAGAGGGAAGTTAGGTTTTTGATAAAGAAATATCATATTATATACTGGGAATATTCGGATATCAGTGAAAAAGAAGAAATGTAGGTGGTGTTGACAGTAAAACTCTTCACATTTTACTTTTAAGAACATGGCTACCACTCATTAAGCAAGTGGTGCCATGGAAAATTTATGGACTTTGGGTTTATGTAGAATAACCAAGTCCAAGTTGTGTGTATTTCTTCACTCTCCAGATCTCTATTTCTTCATCTGTACAGTGATGTTTGTCACAAATGGTGTGGACTTTAATCACTATAACACTTACAACATGCTTCACAAATGTCAGGGGCTCAAAATGCCTTAGTTTACATTCTCTCCTCTTTTCCCTGTCTTCCTTAGCAGGTTTTCTTAATAAAAGAAAAGTTCTATGACAATCTAAAATATTTAAGTCCTCTTCCCTTCAGACCCAGAATAAGACATGGGAGTGAGATGTTTTCCTTTATATCAATTTTTCCAGTCAGTTATTGCTGAAATGAGAGTGGGGTAGAATTGTTCAGTTTTTACACATAATAGAGATATGATAACTTCATATTAGGTTGGCACAGGTATTAAAAGCATGGGATTTAGACTTGGGGAGTCTTGAGTTCAAACTGGGGATAAGTGGCTTGTCCAATATCAAACTCACTATCTGTGTGATTGTGGATAAATTACTTAGCACAAACATGCCTCCATTATTTGGGAGAAAACTAACACTACTGACATCACTAAATATTATTTTAGTCAAAAATATTTACTGTTTTGGGGCACCTGGGTGGCTCAGTGGGTTAAAGCCTCTACCTTCGGCTCAGGTCATGATCCCAGAGTCCTGGGATCATGTCCCGCATCATGCTCTCTGCTCAGCGGGGATCCTCCTTCCCTCTCTCTCTCTCTGCCTGCCTCTCTGCCTGCTTGTGATCTGTCTCTCTGTCAAATAAATAAATAAAATCATATATATATATATATATATATATATATATTCACTGTTTTAGTTTGGAGGATGGAGTTATGAAGAGGACAGAAACCTTTGCTGGGGCTAACATGGGAGTGCGGATGAACAAACAGAAGCATGTGAACAAATGAATACAAAAGATAAATTCTAATAGTGCTCTGTTTGGTGAAGGACATAAACCAGAGCTGTGGGGTGGAGAGTGAGTGAGAGGGGTAGACGGCGTGATACTTTAGTTAGGATGCTTCAAGAATGTCTCTCTAGAGACAATACACTTGAGCTAAAACCCGAGTGGTGCACAGGAGGGAGGCAGTCTCCCAAGAAAGTCTGCAGTAGAGGGTTTGCAGAACCCCAGGAGGAACAGCAGTGAGTTGGGAATGAGGTTGGGAACTGCAGGGAAAGAAAGCTAATGTGAACAAGGGAGGTGAGGAAATTGGAGAGATGAGAAAAGGGAAGATTAGGAAGGACTTCATAGGTCATGGTAAGGAGGTTAGAATTTACCCTAAAAAATTATTTTAAGCAGGTTGATTGACCCGATTTACACATTTAAAAGATGACTCTAGATAGTGAACAAGAGAATTTTTCCATGGCCAAATCAACTAGGAGCACACCATATCCTATAGTAACTTTTAGTATATTCGTAATACCCATGTCTCAGTTGGCATCAGAGTGTCCCTGAAGGGCTAGGGAATATTAGCTCAGCACCCCATTCCATGGCTTATGGAAAGTCTAATGCTCACTCTAAGTCTTTGGTGACTTCACAAATGGTTCACATTTTCAAGGTCATTTTTGGTAAAAGTCCTCTTATCAAAAGTAGAGACAATTTCTCTGCCCTTTGCACTTGTGCTGTACTTGTAACTTGCACTGGCCAAGAGAAATCAAACAGAAGTGGTAGAGTGCCCATTTCAAGTTTAGGCTTCAAGAGATATTGAGTGTTTTTTCCTTCAGAGCCCTGCTGATACCAGGTGAATGAATAAGACTGGTCTAGTGAGCTGGAGAATGAGAGACCGCACGCAGCAGAGATGAGCCAACCCAATGGAAGCCACCCTAGATGAGCCAACCTCCAGCTGACCGAGCACCTGACTGATACAGAAGTTAATTGATAAGGCAGATGCACAAAATTGATGCACAAGGATTTGGTATAGCACGGGTTTTACTCAACTTCCAGGAGAGGTGAATCTTACACATCGCATTAACTCAAACAACTGTTCTTGAAACTGTTATGCTGCCTGTTCATCACCCCCACCAGCTCCTCATTCTCAGGAAGCCACCCCGCCAACCTTCCTTTTCTCCAAAGTCCTTGAATGCAGAGCAATCCAGCCCTCTCCAACCCTGGCCACCGAATTCAAATCAGGATTTCACTCTGTTTATCGGAAGATTCATTTCTGTGCCCCATTAGTCTGGTTCTTCTATTCTGAATCTCATGTTTTCTCCCTCACTACAAGCTCCTTCAAGGAGAAGAGAGAAGCTCATACCATGTATTTCATAAGCGCATCACCATGATGGGATTTATGACCCTTAGGGCACAAGGGAATGCATTACCCTTAAACACTATAGTCAGTTACTTGTCTATTATACATTGTAGCATTTTAAAGTCTCCCTTAAGTTCTACAAGGAAGAGTGGATTTCACTTTGTTTGGCCCAACATCTCACAGTCTTTTGCCCAAGAAATACCCTTTTCTTTGTGTGTGTGTTGGGGGGAGACTTTTGATTATGCTCTTCAGCCACCTTTTCCTAGAAACATTCTGGAAAATGCTGTCCCTCGCAAGCTGACCCTCCCTTCCTACCAGCATGAATACTGCCATGGTGAAGCTGCATATTCCTTCAAATAGGCCATGCTTGTTTCTGTCACCTTTCCATCACTCCATGTGGAGAGGGCCCACTCTCCAAGACACCTTGTAATTCCATTATCTTCCATGAGGTAAAACTTCCTGTTTCCACTCAGCCTAGACTCTTCTTTTTCTGGTCCCTTGTACTCTTGTTTTCCCCCTGCTAAATTAGACACATCCTCATGGACTAACACACTACCTTTTCCAGGCTTCCTCCATAATTAAAACAGACAACCAGATGAAAAGCTTCTTCAGGACAGCCAGGAGCACTGAGTGTGTTCTGCGGTGCTGGACATGTAGCGGGCCGTAAAAATCTATTTGCTGCATTGAGCTGATAATAAAACAATGAGAATAACTGTTTTATTGGGCACCTTCTATGTGCCTGGCTTTATAGAAGCACACAATATACATGATGATATTTAATTTTTTTAAAAAACCTTATGAAATATTATCCTGATGTTACAGATGAGAACATTAATATTCAAAAAGTGAATGACCAAGTCACAAATTGGACCCAGAGTTGACTCCACAGCCAGCGTACTATTAACTACTATGCCATATTTCCCCCAGTTATGTTTATCCTTCTGTTAACCAAATTTGACCGCATTGCACAAAGCCATGGATGTCTGAGCTTACTTTCACAGATATGATAAATGTGTGTACTGCTTATTGAATTATCAGAAGTTCCAGGTCTGAGATTTTTGCCTACATTTCTCCTCCAGTCACCATAACCATGTCCTTGTCACAGCAGACTGGCCTAGAAGCAAGGTCACTGTGAGATGACAAGGGAAGCAAAAAAATACCAGGACAGAATTAGGGCAATCATTAAAATCATTTAAAAAAGCATTAGGAGTTGGTGATGGGCTCTATCAAGGAGATTCACAGCCCACAAGCCCAGCACACTGAGCTATATTTGCTATAATTATATTAGGGATGGTTACAGTTTGCACATTTATTGTATTATACTTTGAGATCATGTACATCATTTAAGTAAGGAAAGTTTTTTAGGAATATTAGTTTCAGTCTAAATTTAATTTTTGAAAAGTAAATAAAGCACAGTACATCTAAGCCGCAGTTAAAGCGAAAGTCTTAGCTTTGTACCTAACAACATATCTTCTTTGGACGCTTAAAAATCCAACCTTCCAACAACCCCCCACCCCCGCCGCCAACCCCCAGAAACTGATCTTGATTCAACTGTGGCTCTGACACGCAGCTCTTTAATTTAGTTTTTGCTGACAGCTGACTTCAATTTTTGCCTGTTTATGGAAGTAAATTAAAAGAACACACTGTCTGTGATCCAGTGGCTCTTTGCGGTGGAGTCCTATTCAGTCCCCAAATCAAAACCCAGATAGTTGTCAGGAGAACTAATCCTTATGTAAACATGATTGCATTTGCAGGGGGAGCACGCAGAGGCTCCGAGAGCCCCATAGGAAGTATGCCGCTTTCCCAGGTACTTCAAGGGTCAATGTTTTTGCTATTTCAGTTTCTAAATAATGAGTTTAGGACAATTCACATCGAGTTCAGAAGCTTCTGATGGTTTGAGTCCTGGCCTCTCTCTATGCACACCTGAGAGTCCCCATTATTTGGTGATGTCAAGAGCAACCCTCTGGCGTCCATACTTACAGAACGCTGGGACGTATACCTGGAAAGAAACCTCCAATAGCCTTTAACTCCTATAACTTCCCTCCAATTCAAGAATGCGTTGGTAAAAGATGGCATTAAGTCTCATGAAAGAAGATCTGATTTTAAGTATAAATAAATGGACAGTATTGCCTATGCTATTTCTAGATTTTCTAAGCAAGTGGGAAAAAACCCCAAATCTCATGTTATTGGCAGTGGAAAGACACTTATTAAAGCTGGGTAACTGATTGTAGTTCTTGAAATCTTCAGATCTAGAAAGGGCCAGGCCATAGTGATTGTTTCTTCTCTTTGGGATGTTACTTTTTTGAAAATATTTGAAATAATCACTGAGAAATTTCCCCATGAATGTCATGCTGCTTTATGGGCTGTGAACAAGGCTGCATGTTGCTATACAGTCTGTTGTTAGAAGTAGAATATGATCGGGGCGCCTGGGTGGCTCAGTGGGTTAAGCCACTGCCTTCAGCTCAGGTCATGATCTCAGGGTCCTGGGATCGAGTCCCGCTTCGGGCTCTCTGCTCAGCAAGAAGCCTGCTTCCCTCTCTCTCTCTCTCTCTCTGCCTGCCTCTCCGTCTACTTGTGATCTCTCTCTGTCAAATAAATAAATAAAATCTTTAAAAAAAAAAAAAGAAGTAGAATATGATCTTGTAGGCCGATTAAAGGGAAGAAGGATATCTTATGATTTCTAAAAAGAACAGCAGTGACAACCTTTGGGTGTTTTTCATGGGTAATTCTAATCTCAGTGTAAAGCATAATAAAATGTTTAAGCACTGTGATATTTCATCCCAAACATGGTTGCATTTCAGTGGAAGTGGACCATAATTTTGCTTCAGGCTTGAAAGATTTTTTATCTTTCCCTCAGCTAACTGCAAATACACTCCCTAAGTGCAAAATACTTCTTTTTAGAAAAGAAATTCTGAGTATTTTAGCTTAAGAAGGGTTAACACATTACTTAAGATGATGTTATGCAATAATACTCAAGGTGTAAGAGAAAGACCTTCCCAGACTTGCAATGGTTTGACTTGCAGTGTTGGGACTTTTTGATGGTGTGAAAGTGATATGCTTTCAACCCATACCATACTTTAAATTTTGCATTTGGATTTTTTCCTGAGCCATAGATATGAAGTGTGACCCTCTCTTGTGAGGCTGGGCTGTGGCAGTGAACCCCAGCTCCTAGTCAGCCACACAGTCCCCAGGGTGAACCATCCCATCCCCTGACCCTCATTCTGTACCCAGATAACCTTTCTGTGTTTCACTTTCAGTACTGTATTCAATAAATCACATGAAATATTCTACACCTTATTACAAAATAGGCCTTGTGTTCAATAATTTTGCCCAACTGTAGGCTTATGCAAATGTTCTGAGCACATTCTAAGTAGGCGAAGCCAAGTGAGAATGTTCAGTTAATCAAGTGTATTAAATGCATTTTCGACTTAACAATATTTCCCACTGGTGATGGGTTTATTGGGACATAACCTCATCATAAGCCCAGGAAGATCTGTATATCTTTTTCTGGGAGAGAACTCCCATGGGTTCTAAGCAAATAGGACAGCATGACCAGAGGTTCTGAAACAGGGAGGAGGAAAAGAGGCTGGTGTGTTGGGAAAAGATGAGTAAAGGCAAGAGTAGCATCAGCTGAGACTGGACAGGTAGGCAGTGGCCAGGTATAAAGCTATGAGAAGAACTTCAGAGCCTTTTAAAAATGCAGTGGGAAATAGGAAATACTTTTAGGCACATCACTCTGACTGCTCCATGGAATAGAAGGAGGCACAGCGGGGCAGGATGGGGACGGGAGGGCGGACAGCTAAAGAGGCTTTCTCAGGCATCCTGAAGAGCTGTGAATGTGGCTGAGACTAAGGTGGCCAGTGTGAATGGAGGGATTCAAATGCTTTTTAATCTATTTTGGACAATCTATGTGATAACTGCTATGCTAAGAAGGGGAAATGGAGTCATAAAGGCCTAGTCGGTATGTGTGAATTTTAATTTCCTAAAGTCGCCGCATCTACTTGAAGGGTAAATAACAAATGGAGAGTTGCACTTGAGAATGGTAAATGCTATAATAGAATCAAATACACAACACTTTGGAAAGTGTAGGGAATAGGAAACCAATCTATAGGAACATTACATGTAAGAAGTGTTGGCAACTGATTATCAACTTTGTGTTGAGAGAGCTTTGTGTGAGTACAGTTGCAACATTGTATTAGAGAATCCCAGAATTTGGTCTATAGTCCATATCTGTGAATTTATTGATGAAAAAACTGGCATTTAGAAAGGCTAGGTGTCTTTCCTAAGAAAATACAGGTGAATAATCACAAAATTACTTAAACATTTATCCAGAATGATTTGTTCATGGTGGTAAATAAGAAGCATCATTCTTCTACTTCCCAAGCTTTTCTAATTAAGTTGGAAAAGTTGATGGTGCCTACACTTTCTTGATTGAACACTTGTGTGGAAGGCAGGATCATAGATTTTATAAAATAAGGAATACTGGGAGGAAGAAATTTTGTGGTGTTGGGAGTGCACAGGAAGAACAGAATAGATTCCATTTGGAGGTGTGTGTGGGATGTTCAAGTGGAAATGTTAGTATGAACAATCATTTAATAAAAGGCCAGTATCATACCTAATAGGATAGTTCAATATCCTACCTAACTCAACTCGTTAGTTCAAGGACATCTCACTTAATGCCTGACTCAGTTTAGAGCCAGAGACGATTTGTTTCCAGATAAAAAAGCTATTTTAAATAGTCATATCATAGTAGAAGGATGTGTTTACATTCTCAAATGTACTAAGTACTCCCAAATCAAACTGGTATGGTTTTCTCTCTCCTGGGACCTTAAAGAGAATTTTATTTTTGTTTGTTTTCTTGCTTTAATTAAATTCTTTTTATAGGTCTGAGAAGCAGACACTGTACATTGTTTTAATAATTATGGAGAAACATGCATAGCAGAATTCATCGAGTAAAAAAAACATTAATTATTCCTTCTTGCAGGATTTCTAGGTACTGAAATTTTTCAAAAAGACAAAGTTTTGGATCTGCTGACCCCTCAGGTCAGCCCATTCAACGTTCATGGAACGTGTTCCTGCATGAAGATCCTGCTAGTGGCGAGAGAGGAAAGAAACATGGATCTGCCAGGTGATGAAGCACGTGTCAGGAACTTCACCTTTCAATTTATAACTTTGATTAATTGGTTTGGTATAAATTTGATTGATTAAATAAAACAGTCAAGGAATCTGAAACACACAACCAGATTCTCCACATTCAAATTTTAATTTTCCTAGAAGTGAGGCAAATTGCAAGAAAAATTCATAGCAGAGATCTGTCAAGTGAACACGCCCATAAACCAATATAGCCACCACCATCATGAGAATAATCCTCTTGCTATGTTTTAGAACTAGCATAATTCAAGCATCCTCTGATTTAGAACATCGGGTTTATAAATATTCTGGAATACAAATAAGGGGGAATGGCTCCCTGGGGAGAGTGAAACTTCCTGTGGCTCACTGTGCTTTATTCTCATTGGCGGAAACCCTTGAGGGGAGGAAAGAGGAGGAGCTCCACTTACTAGAAGAAGCCACAAGGACCCTGCACTACTACAACTTCCAAGTCCTTTTGGCCAAGTGAAGAGATTCAGGTCAAAATCAAGGTTATTCCCCACTGTAGAGCTTGGATAGAAAGGAGTACTTGTGAAGGTGTTTCTTTATCTTCTCTTTTTTGAGATCCCCTGGTGGAGAAATACAACTGTTCAAACTGAGGAGAGCTGTGATTGGACCAATCTGGGAAGAGATGGGGGGTAGGGGAACTGGGGGCAGACCAGAAGTCCCCCCACTTTGTTATCTTCCTTGGCATTTGGAATAAACCTATCAGTCTTATCTCACAAGGGGTTTAGGACCAACGCTCTGAAAGGCATCTGGTTATCATTCCCAGGGGAAATTAGCTCATGCTGTGTCATTATCCTGTCAAGAAATCAAAGGGCTCTTCCTGCATCAGAGACTCCCGTTGTCCATTTTTTGTGACCCTCACCTGGGATTGGCTTGCAGTTGCTTCCCAGCTATCTATTCACAACCCTTCTCTGGAGGCTGGCTTTACTATAATCACTTTGTGTTTTAATTGGGGAAGCCCCCCTACAAACATTTTGAATTCACTTTATCATTTAATAATAATTTATAAATTTGTTTATGGAGAAAATACGTTCCAATTTCCAAGCCATCAACCTGAAATGCTATTTCTACCCTTCAACCTCTTTGTGAATGAGTGACTCATGTATGTAGTTAACCTAACTTCCTGTTATCTTCTTCATCAAAAGTGTAATACTTCTATGAGAAAAGTAGTATAGATATTAAATAAGATGACATGAATTAACATAGATTTCTTCTGTAGAGTTATAGGGTTGGAAGTTATCATTAAGTCATGTAGTCAAATTCTCTCATGTTATAATTGAGCAAATTGTGTCCCAGGGACATAGAATTAGATTGATCATGTAATTTATTGTTCACTATTAATACTCTTAGGGTGCTGGAGTTATGGGTTTAAATTGGGCAGTGTGGGTGTACTGAGACACATACCCTACTTGCTATCACAATGGCCCAATGGGCTTTGTAAATGACAGAGCTAATATCATAAGCCTGGGAAGACTGAAGCTTTGTTCTTATATCACACTGAATGGAAAGAAATTCGATTCGGGCAGTTTGGAGAGATTTTTATCAAAAAGTTTCTCTCTCATCCTGCATTAACACAAGAAAAAAATGTATTTTCTTGTTAATTTATGCCAAAGTTAATGCCCAAACATCCCTGTTAATATTTTACTAATGATACAATTCATATGGATGATTATGACATTTATTAATTTTTTATAAGGATTAAGGTATAGGCAGTACATTTATTGGCATAGTTTGAGTTGTTCTGAGAGTCATATGGATCCGCAAGTTTTTGATAAAATATAGACCCATACAAAAACCAATGAATCACCTTTTATAGAATATGAAATGAAAGTCAACAAAATCAGAGGAAAACTATCATAGAGAAACACCTAGTGAATCTTAGCCATAGAGCTTTCAAAACATATTCATTTTATGAGAAAATATATTAAAAAGTGATAAAGCAAAAAAAAAGATGGTAAAGCAAATTTAACTTAGAGAATAACTTTATTGAGAGATTCTAACATAAACAGGGATAAGATTCTACATGATCACATGCATTAATTACATAAATTCTATCACATACTCCCAGTAGGTCACCTTTATTTTTTTTTTAATTTTATTTATTTATTTGACAGACAGAGATCACAAGCAGGCAGAGAGGCAGACAGAGAGAGAGGAGGAAGCAGGTTCCCTGCTGAGCAGAGAGCCCCACGTGGGACTCGATCCCAGGACCCTGAGATCATGACCTGAGCCGAAGGCAGCGGCTTAACCCACTGAGCCACCCAGGCGCCCAGTAGGTCACCTTTAAAGCCAAAAAATTTGAAGTGAACTGACTGGTGGAAACTGGAAGAATAAGAATTCCAGGATCACAGTCCCACTTCTTGAGATCCCATGTCATAGACTCAAACCATTGACTTTTAGTAATCAAATCCCAGCATTAGTTTTCCTTCTTTTCAATTCACTGGCCAATGGTGGCCAACCAAAAATAAGTATTCCACTTCCTTATTAAAAAGACAATGTCTTGGGGCACCTGGGTGGGTTAAAGCCTCTGCCTTCGGCTCAGGTCATGATCCCAGGGTCCTGGGATCGAGCCCCACGTTGGGCTCTCTGCTCTGCAGGGAGCCTGCTCCGCCGCCCCCGCCCCAACCTACCTGCCTCTCTGCCTACTTGTGATCTCTGTCTGTCAAATAAATAAATAAAATCTTTTAAAAAAAAAGAGATGTCCCTAACATCTTAAAAAAAAAAAAAATACAATGTCTTACATTCTAGTTCACTACAGAGAAGAGATCAAATTCACTGCAATGTGAGGTACGAACTTGGCCAAGTAAGTGAATTATAAACGAAATGGTGGAATTTGCCTTATATCAACATCTAAAAATAAATCTAGTCTCTGGGAGATCAAAGCACCTTATAGATCCCTAGCAACACAATTAAATTCTCTGTCCACAATAATCAGGTTGCTAACTAGACGGGTGTTTGCTGGTTAGGAAACATACCTTTTACATCTTTTACAATTACTGTTCAGAAAGCAACTTAAACAAATCTCTGTACTTCTACAAAAGAAAATAAGAGAAAAGAAAAGACAGAAAAAGAAAAGAAATTGCTGCACCAAGTGAAAAGACCAAAGCTTAATAGAAGTGTCCCTTGAAACTGAAATCTTCGTAAGAATCATCTGGGTTGTACGCCAATTCTGGACCCTGCTTCTAGAGATTCTAATTCTGTAAGTCTGGGAAGGAGACCAAGAATCAGCACTCCTAATAAGTACTGTTGAAATACCTTCTACAAGGTGATTGTGATGGAGGAGGTTCATAGGTAACAGTTTGATTTAGAAATACACAAGTCCATAGCTGGAAAATTTATCTGTGTGTTCCCAACAGTACTTGCCCACAGGTTTTCTGAGTTTTCCTAGGCTTTAACAGATTCTTTGAATTCAGGTCCATGAATTCAGGGTAAAGAAATCTTTCAATAGTTTATTTCATTAAATATTATTAAATGGGAAATATATTATGTTTGTTTTTTCATAGCATAGGAAGTATGTGTGTGTGCATGTGTGTGCGTGTGTGTGCGTGTGTGTTGGGGGATTGAGAAATCTGGATGCAATAATTGTTTTATTCTTTAAAAAAGCAAAGTTCATGATAAAATTGGTTTGTATGTAAAAAAGTGGTTGTTTAGACAAAACTACTTTTTTCCATGGGCTTCACTATATGTTTTCTCCTTAAAAAGATAGAAATTTCATCTGGTTTCTCTTTTAACTGTATAAATATCTCTTCAAATAAGGATAACATTTAAAAGGATAATGAAAAGCAATAGAATATAATCTCAAATAACTCTGACTTTTAAGAAAGAAATCAGAATTAGTATAGATAGACCCCAAAACAATTAATGCAAGTCCCGAGGGAAAGTTTTAGGAGCTGGGATTGTTTAGTCTAGAGAAGAGATGATTAGGGATTTTTTTTTTTATATAATGGCCAAGCCTAAAGCATTTCTATGAGAAGTTGACATTTCTTCATCTCAGCTGGACAAAGAAACTATGCTTCTTAGTGATTTTACAAACATTTTTTTTATAGCTTCTCAATAGATCCATCTTTTCCTGCATCTCCCTACATATTCCCGTCTATCTCTCACTTTCCTTCCTCTCTTCATTTATGGGCAGATAGAGCATCTGTTATGTGCCAGGCACAAAGGAAATGAGGCTAGTTAAAGTTAGGTACATTTGGTTGGGGAAGAGTTCGCGAAACATGTTGTTTGGCTAGTTCAGCATTTTGAAAGGTATCAACATATAAAATGACAATTGGTATGAATTGCACAGGTGGTTTCTCAGAAAGATCCCTTACTTTGGGAAATTTCAGGCTGAATTTCATTTTGTTAATCTCCAACAAGAGAGTCTAGTAACATGATTCGATTTCAGAGTATAGAGTATTGTAAAAAAGTATTAAGTCCAGAACAGGGGAGAAGTTACCAGATAACTTTTCTTCTATTTAAAAAAAATGGTTTCACTGATAACACTCAGAAGAGATTATTAGGTCTGCTTGGCAGGCATTTCCCCCCACGGCCTGTCCCCGCCAAATTGCTATTCTGTTCTTTCATTTAACGATCAAAGAAAGATACGATTGACCAAAAGGAGGGTCCAGTCAGGTGTCAGGAGTATCTGATTCTACTTTTAGCAGTTATTATTATTTTTTAAAGGATTTGTTTATTTAAGAGGGAGAGGAGGAGGGAAGGAAAGAGGGAGGGAGAGTCTTAAGCAGACTCCTCACTGAGCGTAGAGCCCAGAATGGGCTCTATTTCACGACCCTGGGATTCTGACCTGAGCTAAAACCTAGAATCTGAGGCTCAACTGACTGCACCACTCAGGTACCCCTTAGCAATTATTGGTAAGAAATTTGAATAAGTGGGGTGCCTGGGTGCCTCAGTGGATTAAAACCTCTGCCTTCGGCTCAGGTCATGATCTCAGGGTCCTGGGATTGAGCCCCACATCTGGCTCTCTGCTCAGTGGGGGGCCTGCTTCCTCCCTCTCTCTCTGCCTGCTTCTCTGCCTACTTGTGATCTCTGTCTGTCAAATAAATAAAATCTTTAAAAAAAATTTTGAATAAGCTATTTAACTGATCTGAATTTCATCTCTTTCTTCTTCTCCATCAGCCTTCCTGAGACATTTATGTGACCCATTTTTGAGAAACAGTCATCTTGAATCTTGGGGCTTGTTTGGGTTCAGGCTAGGACCTGGAAATAGAGTATCCCACTAGATGCACTTTTTGAGAAATTGGGTTCATGAGGCTCAAAACGTCAAAAGAGTGACGGCAGCTGAACTTAGTCCAAGCAAATATGCAAGGATGAATGGTGGAGGATGGTGACGGCAAGCCAAGAAGACTGATGGAGAACGTGGCAGAAGATAATTGTAATTAGGGCCCAGGCAAAGCGGGGGTTGGTGCTGAGAGATACTAAACAGTGAGGCTCTGGGCAGGAGACTGGCAGAGGTGGTAAACACAGGTGCAGGGAAACACCCTTGCAGGCAACTGGTCTAGCCTTAGGACTTCTAGGAAAGAATTTGAATGAATTACTAAGTTTTTAATTAGAAGTGACACGCACACCTTAAGAATGACTACATTATACCTCTTTATGAGTATAGTGCAATTAGAGGTTTTCACTAACTGAACTTCACTTCTTTGGTCTTAGAGTCCCCAGCGTCCATTTCATGTTGTATTTCGCCATCTAGTGGCTGATTATGGTATAAGGCAAAACCTACTCAAACCCAAACTACGTTTTGCTAAAAACCTGAGGCATTCAACTTTGAAAAACACTGGAGATTCTATTTGTTGTCTTTACATCCCATCTTTCTCTAAAGAGAATAAATTGTGGGTGTGTACCTTGGGGTTGAAATTTCAGGGCTGAGCAAGTTTGGGAACAAAAATCTAACAGAATTATAAATAAAGTTACACTTACTATTTTTTTCAGGGTTAAAAATTCACATTTTTGGTATTTCTCTGTCACTCAAAATTTACATAAATTGGAATCCAATAGATTTCTCCAACTGAATCATTCTGGTTGGCTCATTTTAGTATATGTGCTGCCGAAGCGAGCACCTGGTTGGCTCATTTTATTTTGTATGTTGAAACCAATCTAACTTTCATTTAATTACAACAGTGTAGGTCATTTTCCCCATACTTCGCCCAGCTTTCCTTTTCCCTTTGTGTCCCCTGTTTGTGAAAGAGATATCACTTGACATCCTTGCATCATTTAAAATTTTTAAGGCCGTGGCTCAATTTCTTATTTCCTCATGTGAGACATGACACTGATTATTATTCAATTACCTTGTAATTTATGTATTTATTTTTTAAAAAGATTTATTTATTTGAGAGAGAGAGCAAGCAGTGGGGAGGGGCAGAGGGAGAGGGAGAGAGAGTATCCTTAAGCAGACTCCCTGCAGAGCTTGGAGCCCAGTAGGGGGTTGGATCCTAGGACCCAGAGATCATGACCTGAGCAGAAATCAGGAGTCAGATGCTTAACCAACTAAGCCAAACAGACACCCCCAAAATCAGCTTGTAATTTAAATTAAATATTCTTGAATTCTTTGTTCTATTCAGCACCAAGTTCTTAGGACTGCTTGTGTGTGCGGGGTGTGTGTTGGTGGGGGGCACGTGTGAGAGACAGTCCACATGCACCATTCAGCTATGTCGATGGTCAGACAAATGAAGGAGGAAGGCCTTGTGATGAACAGTTTACACGGTGCTCTAAGAAGAGCACAGCAGACTTTGAAATCCCATTTGGAGAAATTGTTGAATGCACAGGAATTTAGTTCAGTTTGGTGGTTAAGAGCACATTTTGGAGGGAATGGAGAGATATATATTCCAGTTCTGTTAAGCAGTGCTGCCCAGAGGTATTTAACCTGTTTAAGCTTCATTTCCTTGATTTGTCAAATAAGGGAATTGTAAGGATTAAATAAAATATTTTACATATAGGTTTGTCTTAGTACAGTGTCTGGCATCCAGTAAGCATTCAATAAATAGACGTTGTTATGATGACATAACTGATCATTACCAGCAGACAATCCATGTTTTGCCATAAATTTCTAATTCTGCCTAAATAACCTTTTATGACGTAAATGCTTGGCTTCCTCTCCTGGCACTCTGAGATGCTCTTTGGGGCAGCTCTCTCTGTAAGTCTTGCAGCTGGAGGAATGACTGGCATATGATGGTCAGAGATCTTTTACTTGGAAGACAAGAGGAAAGAGGGTCAAAAAGAGAAGAGTCCAAAATCACAGGCCTCATTCATTCCAGCACTGCAGGCCCTGGCTGTATCAAGGGGAATGCTCCGTGGCCAGCACAGGCACAAGGAAAGGAGAAAATCCATGTTTAAATCATTGAAATGTGTTTTCAGTACTTGCGAAAAAATTTGAGCTGGAAAAGGGACTCAGAAAGAAATGAGAGCCACCTGGCTTATGATAATAAAGAAGCTCCTGTCCAAATCTTGCAGGAGAGGAGAAGCGAGGAGGAGAGGGTGAGATCATATGAGCCACTGAAAAGGAGATTAGGGCTCTTGTTCTACCATTTCCCAGTGAGCTTCATTTGGTGGAAATCATTGAGTACTCTGGAGTCTGTTCTTTTGACATCTACACGGAATAATGTGGCCTTCGGGGCAGATCACAGTATACTGTGGCTGTGCCTTTGACATCTACAAGGGATAAAGCAACCAGGAATGTTCATGGGATCACACGGTCCTGCGATGGGGGAAACACCATGACAGCAGGTACCAACCTGTCTTGCTTCTCACCGTGTTCTCTGCACACAGCACGATGCTCAGGACCTTGTAGACATTTGCCTCTTGTTTGTTGAGTGAGCCAATGTACTCATTGCATGTTTCCATCCTAAACCCCAAACCTGTAACTACAACTGACCAAAGGAGATTCTCAATTACACATTTGGAAGGCAGTTCAAAATTGTGGGTAAAACCAATCTCTCAATTTCCACGCCAAAGCTGAGTTCTCTGAATAGAGCTACCAACCCATCATTCATGTCATCCTTATTTCTTCTCTTTTCCTCTCTCCAGGAATTCTGTCACTTCTGACTCTCAATATTCTTTGGAATATTTGCAGCTTTCTTGACCTCCTCTCCTACGTCCCTGTTTCAGAACACTTGGCTTGTCTGAATCACTGCCATGACCTTTACAACTGTTTTCCTTGTGTCAACTCTCATCCCCAGCAATTCATTCATGATGAATGACAGACCTCTGGGAAATGGAGCACTCTAGTGTACAGTCAGAGATGAAGAAAGGAGGTCTGTGTGGTGGTGAACAGAACCCTGGGATGGAAGAGAGGAGACTTAAGGTCTGGTTCCGGCTCTAGTGCTGCCTGAATAAGTGAATTGGGGCATATTTCTGCCTCTCTGCCTATTGGCTTCTATGTCTATAAAATAAAGACCTTGGGTCACAGGATTTCTAAGGAGACTTCGAACTTTAGAATCCAGTGGTTTTGTTAAAGATGTTTCTAATTCTGGAGCATGTGCCTTTTTGTGATGCTTTAAACTTGATTTTAGTAATAGAGTTAAGTCAGATACCATGATTTTTGAAATCTGCAGACTGGAGGCAATGGCCAAATTAAGAAGGATTAAGGACTCAGATTGACGCAGCTGTTGATGCTGGGAAAGAGACTGACCACAGATCAAATATTGACTTTTAACATGATTCAATCTTATTTCAAATTTGAATCACCTGGAACTGATACATGACCTTTCCTAGTCATGAAACTTCTGGTTATTCTGATGCCCACAGTTTCAAAAGAGATAATCAGATTTTATATATGACCTTTTGAAATCTGACGTGAAAAATACAATGCTTACATGTATACTACCAAAATGGTAATAGAAAAGCAGGAAGACCTCAGACCATAGGCTTTCTGAACACAGGGATCATATCTACTTTTGCTCACCATCGTTATCCTGGTGCATATATACATATATAAATATGTACGTATATACATGTGGCACATATATACACCACATATATATATACACATATATGTATATATAATATAGATACACATAATACATATATTATTTGAGATAATAAATATTCTCAAAATATTTTTTAGTTAGTTAAGGCAAATAAAGTGTGACTATTATTTTACCTAGTTAAGACAAATAAAGTGTGACTATTATTTTACCTAGTTGTTTAACAAATTAAAGTTTTATAAAGTGCAGCAGGTGCCTCACTGAAAAGGTATGTGGTAGATTGATTACAAGAACAGTCCCAACTCTCCACCTCACAACCATACCCTTTGCAATGTGAGTCTGAATCTTCTAGAATTGAAGTCTATTCCCCACCCCTTGAATCTGTACTTTCTTTGTAACTTGCTTTGACTAATCCAATGTGGGAGAAGTGATAGTGTGCCATTTTCAAGCATAGACCTCAAGGAGGATTTGTAGCTTCTGCTCTGTCTATGGGACACCTGATTCCGTCATCAGAATAAGCCTGGGCTGGTCTACTGGAGATTGAGAGACCATATGGAGCAGAGATAAGTGGATCCAGCCAGGGTTCTAGACTAGCCACCCCTCCTAATCTGGTGCTGACTACAGATGATGGAAAGCCCGTATGAGCATAAGTGGCCAGAAAACTCATGAGATTCATGAGAAATAATCAATGATTGTTATTTAAGCCACTATCAAGCCACAAATTATATTAAGCCACAAATCAAATGATTTGTTATACAGTGTTATTCTGGCAATGGATAACTAATAAAGGATGAAAAAAAGGCTGAAGTCATCCAGCCCATGATCCTTTTGTTAAGCCAAGAAAGCTGGTGTAGACTTGTGTCTGCTAAGAAGAAAGAAGATCTATTAAAATTATGTTTGAGCTAACAGTAGTCCTGACTATAGCTGCTAGGATAGGGAACACAACTGCCTCTGAAGTTCCCTGACAAAGTGGTCAGAATAATTACTGCTTTTATAAAGACAGCCTTTGATTTCACCAGCCAGGTGGAATTCAATGTTACCCTCTAAAATTAGGGTTTGCAAGGCTGTCATGCAGAAGCTTCTCACCAGGAGCTTAGTCTATAGTCAGAGAACCTTCTACCAGGTGGGCTGCGGCTTGTTGCTGGAGCATACATTGTCACTTGCTGAGAATTCTAAAATATTAACATGCTCTTTACTGGAACAGTTGAGCATAAACACTGAAGGATGAAGTAGATAACTTTAATGATCTCATTATTATTGGAAACAAATATCCAGGGACAATTTGGTAACTTTCCAAAGACATCTTTTAACTGCTATCGATCTGCTTAAACTAGCCATGTTTTTATGCCCAACTATGAGTAACATGTTATTTAAACCTCATTTTGATTTTTCAAACACACATACCCATAAGCTAAATGAAATAACTGAGACAAAGACAAATACTTATATGTTAAATTTAAAAGAACTGAATTCATAGATCCTGAGAACAGACTGGCAGTGGCTAAAGGTAAAGTTTGCTGATATCTGTATGTTATATATCAATAAAAATAAATGTTTAAAAAAAGTTAATAGGGTGGGGCACCTGGGTGGCTCAGTGGGTTAAAGCCTCTGCCTTCAGCTCGGGTCATGATCCCAGGGTCCTGGGATCGAGCCCCACATGGGGCTTTCTGCTTAGCGGGGAGCCTACTTCTTCCTCTCTCTCTCTCTGCCTGCCTCTCTGCCTGCTTGTGATCTCTGTTTGTCAAATAAATAAAATCTTTTTTAAAAAAAAAGTTAATAGGGTGACGTGATAGCCTAAAATGGGAGAACAGGCTTAAGCCATACCAGTAGGGGTAAAGGGATAAGAGAGAGAAAATGATGATCTCATAATGGGATTCACGGCTCAGGCAGTATCAGCTGTTACTAGAGTCAGATTGAGCCTTGTATTTTCGGGGGAATGCTGACAAACTGGAATGAGTCTAAGGAAAGATACCATGCTGTTGTGAAGCCTGAGGACCTTGTGGCATGAAACAAGGCTGAAGAAGCTGGAGATATTTGTGCTAGAAAAGAAGAAACTTATAGGGAACACCAGAGACCTCAACTTCCTGAAGGACTGGCAGGTGGCATTGAGATGTGGTGTCTTCCAATCTTCCTTGGAGAGAATGTGGGATCTTTGAAACATTGTAACTCAAATCACATTGTTTCCCCATGTTACAAATACTCACAAGGCTTCTCATTATTCTTGCCAGGAAATCCAGTTTTCTCAGGTCGACCTTCTCCCCATCTAATATCATATTTCTCACTAGTCCCCTCATTCACTAGGGCCCAACACAAAAAATTTAAATCTACCTGCCTCAGGACTCTTGCACTTGCTATTCTTTGACTACATGGAATGAAATGAACAAGTTCAGGGAACATTAGTACAAATAGGTTAAAGATAGCAGATTTTGCTCAATACGATGAAGAACTGAGAATCAGGGCCCCAAATCCAGAGCCCTGGCAGAAAATGAAGGTTTGTCTATCTGGAATGATCAAAGTGAAGGCTAATAACCTCCCAGCCATGAAGTTGTGGAAGGTGGACAGGTTGCTGTGGGTTGTATGGGTCAGAAGCTCAACATCAGTTGCCTTAGGCACAAAGGGGAATATCCTGGTTTATTTAACTGAAAAGTGACAGCATGGCTGAGTCCAGGTGATTAAATAATGTCCGCGGGAATACTATTTGTTCCACGGCAACCTCTGCTTTTCTCTATCTTGGTCTCATTCTAAGGCAAGCTGTCTCCAAGAGGAAGCAGTGGGGACTCCAGAAGTTTCGGGATTATATCCTGCCTGATTAGCAAACTTAGAAATAAGATGGTTGCTATTTCCTAAAAATTCCAGCAATCGTTCTGGGATTAACTATGTTTCATTTGGCTGGAGCCACGTGTCACCTCACTGAGGCACAGAGATGAACTACTTTCAGTTGCTACACCTCAGTTCACTAAAACCCAAAACAGAATCAGCCTTACTGGAACCACATAAAATGAAATTGGGGGTGGGCTGATTCCCCGAAATAAGATCAGGGAGTAGTTAACAAAAGATAAGAGAAAGGGATGTTGTAAAAGCAACAAACACGAGATTCCTGTTACAGATAACATTCAAGGTTTTTACAACTGGCAGAAAGATCGGATTGCCTGACTTCTACCAGTGTGCCTGACTGTGTTCTATGAGAGAGTGAAAATCGTTCCTTTGTCTTCCCCTGCTCTGGTCCATCTCTCAGGAAGATTCTGTTGTACCTAGTGGCTTGAGCTGAAGGCAAAATAATCCATTCATGGCAGATACAAGACAGGTGTTAGGGAAAGGGACAGGAAAGTGGTACCTGTCCTGAGATCAGACTGTAAGAGTTGGGGGACTGTGACCCAGTTACAGAGCCTGGCTCTGGAGGGTCTGCTGATCGGGCTACCAGAGAACACCATCACCTTCCTCACAGTTCCAGAAATCAATGGAATCAAGCAGTCCGAGGCCTTAGGTTACTCCATGGCAGCCCAGAACCTCTCCCTCAAGCTCAATCTGTTGCTGCCTTCTTTGAACACTGCTACCTGACTTTGGGGTGTGTGGATCCTTTACTCCTATAAAAGCTCTCTCAAGTCCCCGCATGGAAGGACTTCACTGTCTATCTGTTACTCTCCATGTTAAATGGACAGTAGTGTTTTCACACCTTCTCAGTGGCTGCCTTTGCAGAGTCAGACGTTTCTCCGCCTATAGGTGCTCCAGCTGAGTCTAAACTAGAATTCCTAGTTTAGCTGCAAACGGCAAAACCATGAGCGGCTGACTGATCCTTTCCTCACTCAGGCACCAGGAACATCTTCGCACAAAGTAGTTAGAAAGCCTCCTTCAAGAGGGAAGTTTTGGACACATCTCAGGAGAGAGACACAGAAAAGAGAGAGGGCGAGGGCTGCATGGCCTCTGGTCCAGCCCTGCTCCAGGAACTAGATCTGACCCAACAGAGATGAGGGAGGCCTGCAATTTTCATGAAGCAACATGTGAGTTACAGAGATATCTCTCCGTGGTAAATCGCTGAGTCCAGGTGGCAAAGTGAGGTGAGGAGTTGGGGGTAGAGGACAATCTTCACTTCTGAAAGGAAGCCAGCTTGGCTCTGGGGCATTGATGAGATCTTAATTTAAGACAGCTCCATTTGGGGCAGTAAGAAGTGACCAAGGAGGTCTGCACAGACAAGGGCTAGGGGTCAGATGGGCAAAGTCAGAGACAGAGGACCAGGGCTGCTTCCCAATTTTGGTTTGGGTGTTTGTGTTCACAGAGATGGTGGGTACCATTTACCAAGATGGGAAATGGGGGAGGAGCTTAAGGTAAAATCTCATTAATTGAATGTATTTATTGGCAAGTGTCTCCAGGAGATTCTAGTTAGTTTTGGATGTAACTGATATTTACATCTAAGAAGTGTGAGTATATGTCACAGAGGTGTGAGTACTGTGTGTCTGTTCACACGTGCATATGTGGGCTGTGTGTAGGGCTGGTGAGGCTGCAATGAAAGAAGGCTGAGGAAGGTTTCATACCTGAGGTTCAATTGACACAATAACAGTAGCTGGGGGAGCCTATCCCAATCCTCAGTGGGAAGTAAACAGTCACATTTGGGCAGTGATATATTTGTGAAATCAGGAGAAGAGATAGACTGTAAGAGGGATACAGGAAAAAGTACTCCTTAGATGATGTTTCGTTGTTTTAAATTCTACTATGTTGAGAAAAATGCTCAGTCCCAACCTAGATGTAACATTTCTCAGTTTTTCCAAGAATGGCTGTGGCTTTGGCTTCCTTCATGACCGCTTCATTTATGTTACATTTCATAAGCTAAAAATAAAAGCCTCCTTTTTTATTGTACTTGATAAAGCTATTTTATACCTGACACAATTCTTAATATAATGCTAGCTAAATCTCACTGCATGCCTGCGGGTGCCAGGCATTAGTCTAGATGTTTATTGTTTGTTACATATTTAATCCATGTTGGCTTCTTGAGATCAGTAGGTACCAGGAGTAGCTCCATTTTGCAGATGAGAACCATTAGAATCAAAGCAGCTGAATAACTTATTGGAGATCCACATAGCTAGCAAGTAATAAAGCCAAGACCGGAACTCAGGTTGCCCAGCAGGCAATCACAGCGACACATGTGGGTGGGCAGCCTCTATGATGGCTCAGTGATTAGCCCTTATTCCTGTATTCACACTTTTGTGTAATTCCCTCCCCTTGCATGTGGGTTGGGCCTAGAGATTTGCTCCTAAAGACCAAAGTATAGTAAAAATAATAGGATGTCACTTCCAAGATTTGATTATGCTTTGGTCTAAATGCGTGTGTCCTTCTCTCTCTCCCCCCAGATTCATGTGCTGAAATCCTAAAGATGATAGCAGGAATAGGTGGGACCTTTGGGGGGGCGGTGCTTAAATCATAAAAGTGGAGCTCTCCTGATAGGGATCAAAAGAGGCTCCAGAAAGTTCCCCAGCCCCTTCTGCCATATGAGGATGGAGAGAAGTCTGCGACCTGGAAGCAAGCCCTCCCCTGACCATGCTGGCAGCCCGACCTCAGACTTCCAGCCCAGAACTTCGAGTAATAAATTTCTATTCTAAGCTGCTCAGTATCTGATATTTATTTATAGCAGCCCAAATGGATTAAGACAGGTTACAAAAGGACTATGGATCCAATCTCACATACTCTCTCTACGCTTCTTTCTCTTACTCTCTCTCTCTCTCTCTCTCACTCACTTGACAGAAGCCAGATGTCTACTTGGGAGCCGCATTATGGAAAAGCTTCTGAGGCATGATGAACAACTGAAGCCCTCAGCCCTGCAACCCAGGAGGAACAGAGTCTGACCAGAAGGCATGTGTCAACAAGGAAGAGCCTCCGCCTCAGTGTCGCGATGACTATCCCCCTTCACAAGACAGCCTGAGGAGGAGGCACCCAGTTACCTCTGGGTTTCTGACCCGCAGAGTGTGCGATGCCAATATTTGTTGTCTTAAGCCATTAAGTTTTCAGTAATTTGCTACCCAGGTATATATACAATGAATAAAACACATGTCCATAAATTGAGATTCTGGTCCCTTTCTCTCTCCTTTAGCTGTGCTCTTTATCTTAATGTAAACAAACAAACAAAAAGTGGTCTGTAATCAGTTTATCTTGCCATCAGCATCAGCATCTGCCTATTAACGGGCTACTTTCTTAAGAACCTAATTTCTTTTCTTTTTTAAAGATTTTATTTATTTATTTGTCAGAGAGAGACACAGAGAAAGAGAGAGCGCATGCGTGTGCACAAGTAGGGGGAGCAGCAGGCTCCCTGCTGAGCAAGGAGCCCAATGGGAATGCTGATCTCAGGATCCGGGATCCTGACCTGAGCTAAGGGCAGACCCTCAACTGACTGAGCCACCCAGGCGTCCCTTTTTTTTTTTCTTTTTTTTAATTAAATGAATATTTTCTTATGAGTTACCTTCTATAATGCTGACTTTTCTGCCTCTGACAGAAGAAGTTTTTTTTTTTTTTTTAAAGATTTTATTTATTTGACAGAGAGAAATCACAAGTAAGCAGAGAGGCAGGCAGAGAGAGAGGAGGAAGCAGGCTCCCTGCTGAGCAGAAAGCCCGATGTGGGGCTCGAACCCAGGACCTGGGATCATGACCCGAGCCGAAGGCAGCGGCTTAACCCACTGAGCCACCCAGGCGCCCCCAGAAGAAGTTTTAAAAGCATGGCTTTGGATTTAGACTAACCTGGGTTTAACCACACAACATCATCACTTAGGGGAAGTTAGTAAACATGGGTGAGCCTTAATTTCTTCATCTGTTAAATGGAATAATAATAATAATAATAATGTTAACCTTTTTAATAGATTTTATTTATTTATTTGACAGAGAGAGAGAGAGCAGAAGTAGGGAGAGCAGCAGGCAGAGGAAGAGAAAAAAACAGGCTTTCTGCTGAGCAGAGAGCCCTATACAGGGCTTGATCCTAGAACCCTGGGATCATGACCTGAGCCGAAGGCAGCTGCTTAACCAACAGAGCCAGCCAGACACCCCTAATGTTAACTTTTTTTAAACTAAAGGGTGTGTGTGTAAGTGTGTGTGTGAGCGAGAGGGAGAGAGAGAGACACAGAGAAAGAGTGAGAGAAAGAGAGAGAGAGAGAGATCTTTCTTTTTTGGAAAAGGTAATGGGTACCACTGTGTTTCCTATCCTTTGGGAGTTCAATCTAAGAGGGAGCTCTAAAAGACAATTCTTTTTCAATCTTTTCTTAGAAGTTGGTCTGTTTAGAGCTGCCTCTGTCTCTGAAGAGAGAGGGGGAGCAGAGGCCCCAGACACGGAAAGATATGGAAAAGGTGTATGCACCCTTGGAAGTTCTCGGAGGAGGTTCCCTGTGTGACCCGGGAAGCTGATCCAGCCAGGTACACACAAAAACTCTCTGCTGAGCGGTGGGTGCCCAGGAGAGGGCCCTCAAGTAGTGGGATCAACAGGTTCCCACCAGGCATCTCAGCTGTAACCAGTGTGGCCTTCTCTGGATTCTTTGCTCTGTAAATGAAATTCAGAAACTTTGATCACTTGGAGTCAGGTAAATGCATGAGAGTGTAAATAATGATAGAGCCTTAATTCCTTGTCATTCATGCTGCATGGGATCTTAGAGATGGATGTCTGAAAATGATTTAAGTAGTAAAGTAACGAGATACTCCTTATGCCCCCTAGCAGTGGTTAAAAGTTCACACCCACAGGTCTGTAGAGAGGCATAGAATGTTCTCCCTGTTGGTGCCTAGGGCCTTGGAAGTTCCCTCGGAGTGGCTTGCATTGATGGAGTACTGTGATTGCCCAGGACATGCATTTTCATGGACGAACTGCTCTAATCCACTGTGCAAAAGGCTGAGCACTTTCTCCCTAGAGCATGAGCCCTTTCCAGGCTTTATTTTTCCCTAGCCTGATAGTGGAGTGAGATATGCTTGTTCAGATAAGACCAACGTGACCTTGTTCCAGAACGTCAGAACTTGTGATTTTCATCACTCTGGCTTACCATCTTTTAGGGGGAAGATTTTTCCAAAAGGCCAAGTTATCATTTCTGACTTATGATGACTCCCTAGAGAGCGATCACTGATTCCAAATAGAGACATTTATTTTGCTTGGGGGAACTGTTGGCAAAGCAGTTTTAATTAGGTGCTGAGCTCTTTATCAGTCCTCAGAAACCCAAATTAGCTATCATATCCCCTGAGAGCTCCTCAGTTCTGAGTTCTCAGCCTCCTTCCTCTTCCCCACCCTGAAGAGATGGCCCTGTCTGCGGACCAATATTGCTTTCTGCTTCTAAGTCATGTTGCAATCTGCAAGCTCAACGATGTTAATGACCTGATTTTTATAATATTTAACAGGCTTTAAGGGAGTTTAGCTATTTGGAGTTGAATCTGGAAGCACTTCAACTCAGCTATTTTTCAAAGCTGTTTATTTTCTGTATCTCTGGCAGTGTTTTGCTAAGAAATGCTGCTGACACGCTCTCTCAGTAGTGGCATTCCAGACCTCTGCAGGAACTCCTTAGATGAGAGAAATAAAGGCCACTTTGCACAGAGGTCAGACTTGAACAGAACGCTGGGAATTTAAATCAATGTAGGCATGTCGGACTATAACAAACGAGTGTCCCTTCTTTGCAGTGCCGGAAAATGCTTTGTAATTCTAGGAATAAATTATCAATGTTTCTTTATGAAAAACAGCCATGACTTTCTCAAAGGAAAGGTGAAAGGAATTCTTGTAATAAAACGTGTACAAGTTGGACCACAGGACTCTCACCTTAAGAAAAGCTTTGAGGGGGGCGCCTGGGTGGCTCAGTGGGTTAAAGCCTCTGCCTTCGGCTCAGGTCATGATCCCAGGGTCCTGGGATCGAGCCCCACATCAGGCTCTCTGCTCAGTGGCAATCCTGCTTCCCTTCTTCTCTCTCTGCCTGCCTCTCTGCTTACTTGTGATCTCTGTCTGTCTAATAAATTTAAAAAAAGAAAAGAAAAGCTTTGAGGACTGCTACCTAAAAGAATTAGCAGAGGGAAGGGGAATGGTTTCGAGATCTAACCCTGAAGGACAAATTAAGGGAAAAAAAAAATGCTGGTGTTAAAGTCAGCTTTCAATATCATGCAGTAAGTGATTCCTGGATTGAAAAATATTTTCTTAGTTTCCACCTTTTCCTTTGCAAGGAGATGGTATCTTTGCTGGTATCTGCATACATACTGTATATCTTGAGTGAAGACTTTTTATTTTTTATCTTATTCGACTGAAATCCATAGCCCTGTGTTCGTTCAAGTTTCAACACTCATCTTGTTTCTTACTAGCTATTTGAACTTGACACAATACTAAAATAAATCTATATACATTCTTTGGTAAGCTAAGACAAAAAGTTTCCACTGATTGCATTTTGAATTGTTTTCTCTCCAAACGTCATTTTCGAATTTGTTACTATGATCATCAGCCATACATATCTTATTTCCCTTGAATTTGTTGGTGTACAAGAAAATTAGCTTCTCTCCTGAAAATTTGCCCTTTTGAACTGATTTGGGGAATTTTCAGGAAAAAGGATTTAGAGACCAAGGCTGTTAAAATATTATTTGTTTCATCATTGGTCATTTACTGGGGTCATATTACCTATTACATATTTTTGAAAACAATAATTATATTTAATAATTCTTTATGGCTTAAACTATTCTGAATTATTTTATATTATTTGCACAATTACACATGCACAAAAGCTACACACAGAATTAGCAGACTCTCCTAAGAGCCCTCAAAAATCTTATAACAAAGTCAAGACTTGGACCAAATATCTCATTCCTCAACCCTGACTCTACTTCTGAATTCCCCATATGGGTAAACAGCCCTGCCATTCCCCCTGTAACCTAAGCAGGAAGATGGCATGAACACTGAGACCTCCTTTCCCACTATCCAGCCTGCAGAAGACACACTGTCTTTGTCTGGATGCTCTCTCCAGCTCTACCACCTCTGGACTGAATTTTCCTAGTTCAAGAAGCTAGTCTTCCCAGTTTTTCTGTCTTCCCACCATACAACAGCCACAGCCACCTTTCACAATTACAGTCTGGTCAAGGTTTTGTTTTGTTTTCTGTTTGATGTCCTTTAATATTTCTCTATTAGCCAAACCCTGATCATCAGTGCCTAATGGAGGAATACTTTGATATTAACTGGTCTTCCCCCTTTATGAAAATCTTTACAATATGAAAGTATTCCAACAATCAAAACACAGAGGAAATGGTAGTAAGGTAGTGGAGAGAAGAGTGTGATGAACCCCTTGGGCTATGATCTAGTGTCAACGGTTGATCACATGTGGCTAATCTTCTTTTATCTATACTGCCCCATCCTCCAACCCCAGTTCCCTTCGCAGATTGGTTTAAAGCAAAATCAGGCCACCTGTTGTGCATTCTGTGAGCCATGTCCGCCTTTTCCTTGATTTCAGACAGGAACCCAGGTAGCCCAGAGTCCCCGCCTCAGGGGATGGGACCTGCTGAGCCATGTCAAGTCCATTTTAAGTTTCCAGCTTCAAAGTGGGCTTTCAGAACTCTCACCAGAGACAAGGGTTTTAGTGTGAAAAGACAAAGAGAATGTGAAGGAATATCTGGGAGGAAGTGGAGGTGGTGAAGTCCCTCTGCTACACAGGCTTCTGAGGAGAGAGGCGGTCAGAGAGCAGCAAGCCTGCCAGGTGGGTGAGCCCTGCCGTGGCCCTGTGGCAGAAAAGGCCACAGCTTGATGGGGGGGGGTAGTGGGAGGAGTTGAAGCAGAGAGGACACCTGTGACATTAGGGCCATTTAAGCCCCAGGTGGCACTCTATGACACCATGGTGTGCCAGCGGAGGGACAAAGGTGATTTGGCATGGTGGGGCCGACTTGGGGATTGTCAAGGGAGAGCTGGACCCTCCAGGGGGAAGGCATGGTGGAAACAAGGAAGCCAGAGAGCCAAAGCCCATGGTGTCCTGGACTTCTCAGAGAGGTTGGCCAGAGGGAGACTGGGTGGCATCTGTGGACCCTCCCTGCTGTGGAACTTTCCATCAACCTCAGGGGAAGGGGAGTAGCCAGGCCCTGAGTTGGCTGATACATGGAGTTGTCTCAGATTCCTGGTTTTCCCACCAGGTAAAATGAGAGTTTAAGACAGAAATTACATTTGCTTCTGGGAAGTGGTGTACACTTCTGTCCCCCATGAGCTTGTGCTCCTTCCATAGAGAAGACATCAGCACACAGACTTCCTCTTTCCCTCGTTTGCTTTCTTTTTCTTCCTTTCTTCCCTCTTTTCTTTTCTTTTCTTTTCTTTTCTTTCTTTCTTTCTTTCTTTCTTTCTTTCTTTCTTTCTTTCTTTCTCTCTCTCTCTCTCTCTCTTTCTTTCTTTCTTTTCTTGAGAGAGAGCCAGAATCTTAAACAGGCTCCAGGCCCAGCATAGACCCTTATGTGGGGCTCGATCTCACAACCCTGAGATCATGACCTGAGCTGAAATCAAGAGTAGGAGGCTTAACTGACTGAGCCACCCAGGTGCCCCTTGTCCTCTCTTTTTCTTTAGAGTCACACTCCATGTCCTAGTTGGCAAGCTCTGGGTGGCCGGTGGCTGATGGAAGCTTCAGGTCAACCTGCCCCTGAATGGCAACTCAAGGGGAAAAAAAAAAAAAAATCTCTTTGCCAATAGCCCCGCCAAAGCACCAGGGGTGACTCACAGGATTGTTTTTGCACCATGTCCTTGAACCAAGCAGGGTGGCCATTGAGATGTGTGTAGCACAGGCTGGTCACAGGGCAGACCCTCAGCAGGTACTTACTGAGTGCCTGAAGGAAATAAGGGAGTAAGAGCAGTGGTTTAGATGAACAAGTACAGGCACACTCAGTCGCCCACAGAATATTACACAGCAAGTTATTTTTCAGTTGGATTTTTTTTTTCATACTTTATGTGGGTTCCTATTACCATCACATCACATCCTGAATTTCTCTTCTCATGCAGTTATCCTGCTTGTTAATAATAACATCTTATTATTGAATCTTACCATGGAGCAGACACTCTCGTAAGGACGGTTCACTTAATCCCGGCAACAACCCTAGGAGGTTCTGTTATTATGCACATTTTTTTTTATTACAAAACTTGTTGCTTGTAGAGTGCTGGGATTTGATCCTGCCAGTGGGATTTCTGTGTGTATTCTAGCCAGTAGGCTTACAGGGTCTTTTGTAAATACCATTTGACGTCTGTTTCTGTCTTGGAATGCTGGCTTTAGGGTACTGTCTTATCGCCCCCACTGAGCCCAGGGCTTTGCGCATGTGAACGTGTGCACCAAAGGAAAGAAGGAATTAAGGAGCTGATTTCTTCAGCACACAGTGATCGAAGGGAAAGAAGAGTTAAGTGCTTGCCTGGCGGCACATATACTAAAATTGGAAAGAGGGGTTAAAAAGTGTGATAGGTGTCAGAGAGTTTGCAAATTTCTTAGAAGATATAGGGAGCCTGTAACCAATAAGAAGAACTGAATATTTAATGGAGATAGACAGAGATACAGATACAGATATTCAGCATTTACAGACTGCTTTTAGTTAGACTCACGTCTTTTCAGCCCCAAATTTGGATAAGAAAATCATCATATTTGTGGTGTGGGTTGGTACATGTGTCACAATTGATAAAAATTTACAGAGGAAAACTACTTTTACAAGAGTGGCGTTTTTGAATGATTTCTTGTATCCTTGTAGACAATGAAATAGAAGAAATATTTCTAGGCCTGAAATACGAAGGTCTATTATAATGCACATTTTATTCTGAATCACCAGCACTCTACACTTGAAACGAATGATGTAATAAGTTGTGAGGAATATTGATATCAAACTCTTTTAAATATTCACGTTTATAGGCCACTGAGAGCAACAGTCTGCAGCATTTCCCTAATTGTGCCAAGTATACTGAGAAATACAAACATAAATCATGGCAAGGAGCATACTAATCATGTATTTCATAATTGCCTTAAGATTTCAGTTGGGTTTTAGAATTTTATTTATGTATTTATTTATGTGAGAGAGAGAGAGAGAGTGAGTGCTCAAGCATGGGTTGGGGCATGGGTAGAGGGAGAAGCAGACTCTGCACTGAGCAGGGAGATCGATGACCTAGGATTTGATCCCAGGACCCCAGGATCATGACATGAGCCAAAGGCAGATGTTTAACCAACTGAGCCACGTAGGTGCCCCTTTCCTTAGAATTTTAGTCTGCCGAACAGGTGTTTCTAGCTCTCCTGTGTCCCTCTAGCTATCCATCTATTTTACTTAATTTTTTATTGTAGGGCTAAGCACGGATTATCTTTGGAGGTCCAAAACAAACTCTAGATTTAATTTGGATGAAACATTCAAGTTGATGATGGCTATTCATAAAATTAAGTACTTAGTTTGTGAAATAAAAAATTGAATCTGCAATCTCAAGAAACTCCTCTGAGATGGCAGAAGCTAGAAGGGAGATATAACTATGGGATTTAATTTTCCAGTACCTGCTAGCATCTTCTCCTCCAAGGTAGCAATCTCAAACTATATCCTGATGAATTTCATAACTTCTCAGTCACTTTGTCTCAGATTAGAACTGTAGGTCCAAGGCTTAAAAGGTATGTCAGAGGGTCTGGTCTGCTAACTTCTACATTCCACTCTCCTTTTCTTTCTATTTGTTTACTTCTCTGGTGCTTCCCTGAGGAGGAGGCAGTGACAAGTGACATTCCCTTAGGTGACGGGTCAGGGAAAAGCAGAGTCCTCCTTATTTTTTGGTCAAAAAAAATCACATCATGGGCTCCCCTTAATATATTTGTGTGTGGACCCTGTCTAACAAACAATTACATTAAAAATATACTATAAAATTTATGGACCAATACAATGTATAATGATTTATCAATGGACATTGAGAATGATGGATGGAGAAGAGGTATGTACATATTTATCTAGTGTTTAATCAGTATAAGTGAAGATTCTTCATAGTGTCCATGCCCCATCTCTTCCTGTTCATGTTCAGGAACCCTCTCTTTGTGTTATTGACAAATGTGCTGTTCCCAGCTAATTTCCTATCTTCCACTGTGAGATAAAGGTAGAAGTGCTATTATTATTCATTATGTCATGGCTCCTTGGAACTTGATTTTATAGAAACAATATTGATCAACTTGCCTCTGCATTTCCCTAATACCACTGACTTAATGCGGGTTGTAGCATGACCTCTGATGCTGCATTATCTTGTGGGCAACGGTTTCCAGGGACCCGCTCAAAGGTTGTTACTTTATTTTATTGACGATAACATAATGCCAGTTTTATCTGGCTTACCCAGGAAGATGGGAACAATAACTTCTTTTCTGGCTTTGTTAAATTTATCATTTGAAATTTTACAGTGGAAGAGCAATTCACCTTCCTTCAACTGTCTTCTCTTGAATTGGTCAGGACCACACCCACTGGGCTCCTGGAACATGAGTCTTCGTTGTGGAAGTTGTGAGCACAGTTTTCTGTTATCTGGAGGGTCCTGCAGGCCCTACAGAATTTCATGGTGCAGAAAGCCTAGCTGAGGCTTCCACATCCCCTCTGAAATGATCAAAGATGGGCTACGTCACAGTCCTGTTGTCAGGACCAGTCACGATGCAAGTAGCCCTTTGGGGACCATACAGTATATTAGGTTCAGAGATGAAGATTTCTTGAAAGTCGTTGGCCAGTCTTCACCATGTAAAGTATATGAAGTCAGGTGGGCCAAGATTTACTTCAAGAACTAGAGCGGAGATGCATCTCAGCTTCTCCCACACCCTCTAGCCTTTCTGGTCTGGTATCTTTTGTGTTCAGTCCTGCTGAAAAGGAGTGGGATCAAGCTTCAGCTTCTTATAAGCCCTCAATCTTGGTCTGTCTCTGAGACCTGGAATGGGAGTGAGGATGACTTAGATCCCATAAGAACACGCTGGTAGACACTCTCTGATGGCACGATCCCCTTTTTTGTTTCCTAATGTTCCTGAAATTAAGAGGAATATAAGGCAGAGCAGACCATGAAGTATTTAGCTGGGGACAGCCTGGGACATTTGGGATATGGGCAGCCTGCTCTGTCGTCTCAGAGTAGGCTTAACTGATTGTAGTGCTTTCCTCGGCACCCAAAGCACACGAAGTGCACATTAACTGAAAACAAATTTAAATGATTTTTATTTGATTATAGACTGGGTGAAAAACTTGGAAAATCCATCTTGTTACTTATGCTATCTGTGCTGAAATTCATTCTGGTGTTGTAAACCTTTATTGGCCACAAAGGTAATTAAAAATCCATTTCCTGGCAGCAGATTCCAAAATAGAAGCTAAGAAAAATAAGGACTTAATAAGGAAAGCACACACTTTTGTACGCAGATAGCTTACTGAAGAAAGTGAAAGCCAGACTCATTGTTTGCATTTCTTCTTAAAATTGTAAAAACACACACATATGGACTGTAGGTTCTTTGTTTTAATTTTTGGTTTTCCTCAATGTATAAAATGATTCACACAATGGGGAATTATAGCTAGCTTTAAAAATACAAATAAGTATACATTTTTATATATACATACTTATACAGGTATTTATATATACACACTTATATATCTCAGATATATAATATGGTATATATCTCAAATGTGTATGACCAAGTTTTGTGAAGCTTAACCAAGTCATCAGAGTAATAATATTGTCATTTAAAATAGACTCCTCTGCATGCTTTGCTTTTTCAGAAAGTTGGAAATCCATCCTCGGAATTGAATTTTGTCATACAACGCCTATGTAACTCTAGCCTACAGTTTATTTCATAAAGAAAAGGAATAGTTCAAAATTGTTATTCTCAACCATGAGCTTATCTCATGGGACATGGAAAAATATTTGACCGTGAACTTTCCAAAGCCATGGTAAATTTATTCATATCAAATCTGGCCTAGTCACAAAATTTGATGCTCTTCAGCCACTTTGTCATGTAATAGCATTCTTTCCACCATCTCCACCATACTGATCCCTCTGGTTTGAAGAGTTTTATCAGAGTAAGGTGCTTTTAGTGTAGTTAATTAATATAAAAGGGCTTGGGAGTGTGTCATATCCCAATATATACATTTATTGAGAAGAGCCCTTCTCTTCGGTCCCATGCTGTTTATGACATATTCATGCTTCTGATCAATCTCGGCTTAAGTCAACAGAAATGGGGGAGAGAAGAATGTGTGGCTATGCAGGGTAGGGGGGAAGGGTGGCTTCAGCCTGACATGGAAGCAGAGAGCAAGGAGGGGCGTTCTGGGGAGGACTGACATTAAGGATGGAAAAGCAACATGGAGCCAGATCATGGAGAGATCCGATTTCAGGATTTCAGATTGTATCATGTTCGATAGAGTTGATCCTCATTATTCATGGATTATGTGTTTGTAGATCTGCTTCTTAGATAGAATTCATTTGTAACCCCCCAAAATCAACACGGGCTTTTGCAGTCATAATGAGACATGCGGGGGAGGGGGGTGGAGACACAAAAAGACACAAAAAACTCTCTTTGGAGTTACCAGCACAAGCCGAAGTTTCGCCTTCTTGTTCCAGCGGTCAGACTGTAAACCAGGATCCCCTCCCAGTATATTTAGTGCCATGCTTTGCATACTTGTTTTGGAGAGTCCCCTGTTTCAAAGGGCCCTGAGAAGAGCACTAGAGTTCTGTCTAGAGTTTGAACAAGCAAGAAAGTTGCAGTGTGACTTCCGGAGAAAACACGTGTGTTAGATGGTGTTCAGTAAACTTTGTTCAGGGATGAGTTACAGGGCTGTTGGTGGGGAGTTTAGTGTTAATGAATTGACAGTGCATATATTGAATAAGATATTTTTAAACAGAGTCATTCATCCAAGGTTATATGTTGGTCAACTGATGAAAATGTCATGACCAGAGGCTAGAAGGACGCTAACCCTGTATATCGCCTAGGAGGAATGGTTCCATTGTCACTAATTCACTCTGCCTGGTTCCTTCATGGAATGTATCTACCTGGCTAGTAAGAATTGCCTGTAACTTTTTGTCTAAATGCAATGGGAAGTCCCCAAAAGGTTGAAAGCAGAAGACATGCTATATGGTGTGCAGGTGCATGTCTGGCCCCACTTTAAAGACAGAGGCCAGGGATGTCTGCCTGCATGTTTTGAATAGCATTTAGATTTAAAGTTTTGTTATGCAGAATACTAGAATCTGTAGCAGGCCCAGTACTTTCCAACTATATAGTTCATGTGCACGGATGTGCACACACATTCCTCCATTCAACTAGACACAGTAGCTTCTCTAGCTACCTTATTATCTCATTCAACAAATAGTCTGAAGCTCCTTTTGTGTGCCAGGCATGGTTTTAAGGACTGAAGATTGAATGCTGGACACAAAAATTTCTCCATGTGGGGAGTTTATAATCTAGTGCAATAGTTCTCAATCCTGGGTGTGCATAAAATTTTGAGAAGTACATTAAAAATCCTGATCCTGTGCTCTACCCACAAATCAATCATCTGTGGGTGAGACCAGGGCATCAAGTAATTTTTTGAGTTCCCCAAGAGATTCTGCTGTATGACCAAGACTGAGAATTGCCATTTTAGTGGAGTAACAACCACTTCCATGGCACTGACTTTGTGTCAGGCAGAATTTTAAGCACTTTACATATAATGTCTCTTTTAATTCCCACAATAAACTCCCCAGCTAGGTACTATTATGTCCCCAGTTGACAGACCAGAAAACTGATACACAGAGAAGTTAAGTAGGTCGTCCAAGGTCTCAGAGTTAGTAAGTATCAGGCAGGATTCAGGGCTCCTGCTGTGAACTGTTGCTCTCTGTTACCTTGGCCTCTGTTGTTCCAGGCTGGGTGCCTGACTCAGGCCAAGCAGTAATCTTCTCTCAGAACTTTAAATGGCAGGAGTGGAGGGCATGAGAAGCTAGAAACCTATTAGAGGGCATAACAGTTCCTTATAAAGGATGGCTTCCAGCGCTGGAGATGAAGCCATTATGGATGGAGAAGCACAGCAAAGGAACATCAGAAGCACCAAGACCCTTATTTTTGCTCTACCTATGGCCCAACCAGACCCTCCTCTTCTTGTGATTTGTCTGTATGAACTTCAGTTGGATTCTGTTAACCACTAAATTTCCATTTTTTTCTAAGCTAGTTCAAGTTAGGAGTTATTTGTAAATAAAAGTGTCCATAGTTCATTGGTTATAGCCTCTGAATCCCATATTTAGTTCCCACAAGTAGCACAGTTAAATGAGCTTGTCATCAGCTCTGCACCCACGACTCTGGGATGATCTCAGAGATCTCTTGGTCTGTTATGTTGAGACAGTTGTCTAACCTACAACACAAACAGCAGTGTCTCCAGTAGCTGCAGATTCCTTCTGAGGAATGGGAAATCTCTCAAGAGTGACGGCTGGTGCTGGTGGGCAGGCAGCCTTCTAGGAGGCCATCCTCTTTGTAAATATTTTAGCCCTTGCTGAATCCAGGGTCAGGAGAAAATTTTCCATAGCCTAGGTTTTTAACTCCATCAGTAATTAAGAACATACAACATGCTTCTATGCAGGATCCTTTGTTTCTTTGTTTTGATTTGAAATAAAAACCTCCTAGTATATTAATTCCAAACTATACACTGATTGACATCAAGGCAATCATGTGCGTTTGGCCTACTGTGTGTAGCGTGGCATCTGCTTAATTTTCAGACTGTAGGATATATTAATTTGTCCCCGGTGGCATTTAAGAATGGGTTTTACACTGCCTACTGTTGTCCAACTTAAAAAAATATTATATTCCATCAATTCTATATGTTGTTGTTGTAGATAAACAGCAAAATGGGCAGGAGATGACCAAGTCTTCAGGGGAACCTGGATTTAGCAGTTCAAATATACTCTGGGATTACTTTATCTTCTATAACTACATAAATAACTACAGGATCTCAGGAGACCTTGTTACAAATATTGAAATACTGCACCCATAACATTTATAAAATCTCTCTATGACTACTGGCAACATTCTAGCTTCAACCTAGTGACCGTTGGTATTATAAAATTACATCCTCATCTCTTTTCTGCTTCTATAGATCTCTCCCTCAGTATGCTATGATTTGATTTGTATTTAAAGCATTGTCAGTATTTACAGCATTGTATTTAAAGCATTTGATTGTATTTAAAGCATTGTTAACCTTTTATGATTATGATTCCCTGAATGGGCTTATCCCTGAACCTTTCAAATCTGTACAGGCTGCAAGGAATTCAAGCGTGAGCTTTCTCCCTATGCACCAGCAGGTGGCAGCACAAATAAATAAAATAAGCTAAACGATGCATTACCATGGCCCAGAGAAATGATGCCCTTTATCTGAATCTTCTTTCCTTTCCCAGCCTCCTATCTTTCTCATTTCATTCCCATTTCCTTCATTTTGCAGAATAATATGTTGAGGGAGCAATACTAATTTTACTCTGATGGCTGTAGAAGACTCAGAAAGGATGGAAACATATTTTTTTAAATTCTCTGAATTGTTCTTCCTGCCTTGATGTTTGTCTCCAGGGAGGTCCTCTGGCAATCCTTCTAACAGAAGTTGTTGAAAGACAATCCTTCATCCTGCCTGTAAAGAAAGGCTGAACTCCTTAAGGAGGTTATGATGGGTGACTCAGAAAAGGTAGGAGAGAGGTGATTAGACGATGGAGAGAGTAGTGATTTGCCAGGACTGGGGGTAGGAGGGCTGTAGGTTCTGGGGGCATTTGCAGTCTCCTCCCCATAGTGTGGCTGGGTGAAGGCAAAATACATGGGTGCGGGTGTTGGGTAAGTGTCAGAGCAATCACAGAGGATGGGTAACTGGAGGTGCCTTTTTTCAGTGTTTCATTCAATGCAAGATTACTGGGATCTTCATCTGAACCTAGGTGAGAAGAATCCCAAGAACAATAATGAGTAAGACTGAATGTTTTGATAACTCAATATGATGTGGGCTCCATCTCAGATTTATTTAGATTCAGAGAAAATAAAATTCAATGGCATTATTTTAGACTTCCAAGTTACAGTACAAGTTCTAGCTTTTGTACAATCTTGGATTTTGATCTGTAGGAACTACTTGCCCCATAATGGGTAGTTGTTCTAGCAACTTCCTCTCTTGATGAAAAGTAAAGATACTTTTCCTCCATCACATGACAGGAGCTAACTACCCTGGGGTGGCCACTGGAGGAAGGTGCTCCTACCAGCCACTGAGTATACTTGGGGCATGAGCTCTTCTGTTTGAGTTCTTGCGACATGTGAACACAGGAGAAAAATGTGTCTGGCCTTAAGATATCTTTACCTAAACTGTTCCCACTCACAATCTCAGTTCACAGGCTAAGAAACTCAGGATACAAGAATTACAGTTTTTCACTTAAGACCTTTAAAAACAAAATCTATATTAACTATCTAAACTTAACTCCCATAACTGGCCCCAAAGTTTTAAGACTTGTCATCTCACTGATATCCCTTGAAAACTTAAAAAAGCAACTTATCAGTTTCCAATAAAAAAATTTTCATAACTCTGTACTTCATTGCTATCAATAAGTGTAGATAAACTGAGATATAAAATGGTAAAATGACATGCAAACCATTAGTTACAAAAGTCATCTCTATATCCTTGTGACGGCCCCTGAACTCAGAAAATTACACTTTTCATTAAATTATAAGAAGAGAAGTTTCTCTCACTGAAGATGGAATATACTGAATTCTTTTATTTGTGGTCATCCCTGAGTGCAATGTTTTTATTAATTATTGAAAATTACATAAAGTGACTGGCACAAATGAAAAATCAAAGATACATATCAGTAGGGCATTTGGTCGCTCAGCCGGTTAAGAGCCCAACTCTTGATTTCAGCTTAGGTCATTACCCCAGGGTCCTGGGATCAAGTCCTGCATCCAGGTCTTCACTCAGCAGGGAGTCCACCTGAGGATTCTCTCCCTTACCCTCTGCCCCTTCTGTTTCACGGCCTGCCAACCTGCTCACGATCTCTCTCTCTCTCGCTCACTCTCAAATAAATAAATAAATCTTTAAAAAAAAAAAAGAAAAAAAGATAGGTATTGACAAGGATTAAAGATAAATGAAAGAAATCACTTCTGGTTGTACAGAGGTGCAGAAAATAGGGATCACACAGCCTTCTGTAAAATTTGAAAACCTATAAAAATTTCACTGCAAGGGGTACCTGGGTGGCTCAGTTGTTAAGTGTCTGCCTTGGGTTCAGGTCATAATCCCAGAGTCCTGGGATCAAGCCCCGCATTGGGCTCCCTGCTCAGCGGAAATCCTGCTTCTCCTTCTCCCACTCCCCCTGCCCTCACTGCTTCTGTTCCCTCTCTCACTATGTCTGTCTCTGTCAGAAAGGATGGAAACACTTTTAAAATCTTTTTAAAAAATCTTTAAAAACCTTTTTAAAAATCTGTTTTTAAATCTTTAAAAAATCTTCAAAATAGGGGCGCCTGGGTGGCTCAGTGGGTTAAAGCCTCTGCCTTCGGCTCAGGTCATGATCCAGGGGTCCTGGGATGGAGCCCCGCATCAGGCTCTCTGCTCCGCGGAGGGCCTGCTTCTTCCTCTCTCTCTGCCTACCTCCCTGCCTACTTGTGATCTCTCTCTCTGTCAAATGAATAAATAAAATCTTTTAAAAAATCTTCAAAATATTTTTTAAATCTTTAAAAATCTTTTTAAAAATTCACTGCAGATGTTTTTACTATATAATCTTAATCCAAGTACTGTACTGATTAGCATTCTGAAATTTAGCCAGTAGGGGGCAGTCAAAGAGTGCCTCATAGAATTTAACTAGTCCAGGTCCTATACCCAGTTTTTGAAGAATTCCTTCAAGTAAACTTTTATAATCCTTTAAAAATTCTGTGTCTTCATTTATCATTTCTGGGTTCTGAATTATAATTATAATAATGCTTTTTTTCTGAAAAAGTATTGGTTTCCTTTATATTATTCAGGATCTCAAGTTTATGAAGTATTGCTAGTATCTTTAATTTAATGTGGCCCACAATATTTTTTAACAGACTCACCATAAAAGAGAAAAGGAAATTTTTTTTCTGTGTCTGAAAAGTCTGAATATAATTTAGAAATGTTGAATGAAGGATTTATCTAGAGTGTGAGGGAGAAGTCAGAGGAGTTGCCAGATACGGAAAGATAAGTCAACCTTCTAATGTTTAGAGTCATATCGAAAAATCCGAACTTTGTTTTAATTTCCCATACTTAATGCCCTTTTGGGGAGGATTTCTGGTACTCTCAGAAGAGAACTGTATGGAAATCGGCATGTTTGTAGCACTGCGGTCTCAAGTGGGTCCTAATTCACATCCAGTCTGCACCCCAGGGAATCAGTAAATATCAGAACCAAGAGCTTCAAATGAAGATGATGTGAACTTTCATTTTAAAAGTGGGTGAAAGTCCAAGACGGACTTCTAAAATTTTTTTCAGAAATTGTTTTCACATGCTGGTTGGAACAGAAATAAAGCAACATATTAATATCTGATTCAACCCAGCAAACAACATGTTGCCACTGTGTGCCAGGCCCTGGTCTTCTTGTCTGGTGTTTACCTGTGTGCCTTCATTACCTGTGTCCTGTTTTCTCAAACTCATTGTGAATAGACAGCATGTTACTCTCCTTTATATTCTCGGTCCTGTAGTAGATGATGCATACATATGGGTTGAGTATAATTTATATTTTTTATGTATCTTTAACCCTTATTTCCAACTATTCAAGAAATGATTCACATTTTATTTATAAAACTCTTATATACATTAGTTATGTAGTTCTTATTCATCCATTGATTTAACTCCATCAATTTGAAAACTTCTTGGGGCACCTGAGTGGCTCAGTCAGTTGAGAGTTCTACTCTTGGTTTCCACTTAGGTCATGATCTCAGGGTTGTGAGATGGAGCCCTGAGTTGGGTTCCCAGCTCAGCGGGGAGTCAGCTTGTCTCCCTCTCCCTCTGCCCCTCCCCCCACTCACACTTCTCACTTTTTCACTCTTTTTCTCTCTCTCTAAAATAAATAAATCTTAAAACACACACACACACACACACACACCAACAAACTTCTTACAGAGACATAGCATAAACTGGTGATTGCCTCTAGCTGGGAGAATTTGGGAAAAAGAATGATTGCTAAAGGAGACAGGGTTTGTCTCTGGGATGACGAAAATCTTCAAAAATTGATTGTGGTAGCAGATGCACAATCATGTAAATATACTAAAAAAGACTGAATTCCACATTTTATATGAATGAGTTATAGGGTATGTGAAATATACTCAACAAAGCTGTTACTGAAAACAATCTCATTTGATAAGGACTAGAGTGATACACATGTGAGACATTCCATTGTTTTGCCATAGATACTGGTAGATTTGTCTCCATGACCTATAACTCACAGAATATAAAGGGAAGTTTGAAGGCGTGAAAATCTTTATGAAAAACTCACAATCGTTTTTCCTCTATTTCCCATGTTCATAGATGTATAGAAACCATGCTCAACCTTGTTCTATTTCTAGGAAGATTTTATTTCTAAATTCCAAACCAGTTCTATATAGAGGAAAGGGAGTTTTCTTAAAAACTGATTTCTCACATAAGATGGAAGGCTTGGTGACCTATTTTAAAATGTGCTGCAGAAATGGAGGCAGCCCACCAGCAGTCCCGAGTCTCTTGCCTCAACAGTGTGGACTCCCCTCCATCTCCCTCTTAGCACCCTCCAACCTTCCAGTCACAACTCTGCTGTTCCTTGCCTCCTGGACCAGCCAACACCATTTTCTGTGATTAGCTCCTTATTGTGCTACCAACCCCAAGCTTCCAGATTTGCCAGTTATCCACCATGGCGGAGGCTGCAGTCAACAACCTGGTCAACCTGCTTCTGCAGGCCTCCTACACTTACCTCTCACTGGGTGTCTGTCTGCACTGCGAGGCGTGGTTCTGGAGGGTGCCCGCCTCTTCTTCAGAGATTTGGTGGAGGAGCAGCAGGAGGGCACTGAGCAACTAGCGGGGTGGCGGCAGATTCTCCGGGATGCGCAGAAGTTCTCCCAAGATAAGTGGGGGTAAAGCCGTGGATGCCACAGAAGCCACCCTGGCGGGGAAGAAGAACCTGAACCAGGCCCTTTGGGATCTGCAGGTCCCGAGTGCTGCCTGCACAGACCCCACCTCTGTGACTTCCTGGAGAACCACTTCCTAGGTGAAGAGGTGAAACTCATCAAGGAGATGAGCAACCACCTGACGAACGTCCCAGGCCGGCCAGTCCCCCAGCTGGGCGAGATGTCTCCTAAAGGCTCACCCTCAAGCCTGACTTGAGCCTCCCATCTCAGTGGCCTCTCAGGGACCCTCTGCATCACCCCTGGTGCCTGGGCTTCTGTCTGAGCCTCTCCCCACAGACAGCTGGCAGCTTTTAACTACCCTGGAGCCCTCTCCCAAGCAGTGGACCAAATGGAAGCCATAAGGCTTTTGTTTGTTTGTTTGTTTTTGTTTTTGTTTTTAAAAAAGAGAAGAAGAAGAAAAAGAAAAAAAATGGAGAAGTTGGATGGTATGTTACTGACAGCCACAGTGGTCTACTCTGTTATTAAAAACTATTGATACTACTTGTTTATTATCTCTGTTTTACATGGAGGAAACTGAGATGTGGAGACATTAAGACAAGGTCGCTCTACCTGTGAATGACAGTCAGTTGTGAACAGTCTATATCCAGAGCCTCAGAGCTTAACCATCAACCTGCTGTGCCTCCTACAGTAGATCCGTATATGAATAAGCCTTCCCTATTGCCAAAGCATGTTCCCTGTGCAGATGGGAAAATAGCACAGCATTGAAGTGTCTGCTGGAATGGAAAAATCAGAAAATAAGAACACTAGATTATGACAGAATATTGGGTTAGACTATTTTCCAAATCTAGCTACTTAATAGGCTCGACCACTATGAGCATTGGTTCTAATCTGGGAACCTGGAAGCATGCTGTCCATTATAGGATCTAATGAAGATTACTCATGATAATGTGTATGAAAGTGTGTATCACCCTGTGGATCCCCAATGACAAATTGGGGTTTTAGTTCGTAGAAACAGTATTGAGGAGGAGCAAATACTAAGTACAAGCAAGAAATCATTCTTATTTTAGTGTTTCAATGTATTCATGCTATTACTAGTGTTAGTACTACACTTTCTATTACTTAATTATTAATTCAGCATTATTTACTATGGGCTTTCCTAAGTGACTCATATTATTTAGGCACTGGACATAGAGCCGGCCATGAGTATGACATACCCGGGCCATCATGGAGTGTACCTTTTGGGAGGGGGAGAGAAAGACAATGAACAAGCGAAATAAACAAATGAACAAGAGAAAGTCCGGGAGTAATGAGTGCTAATGGGTTTACCGAAAGGATTTAGTTTAGAATGGAATGAAGCCAGTCCTCAGGGTTCATGTTGCTAATCCTAAAAGACAACTGGATGCCTGTGAAGTATTGATCTTGCTACAGAAATGTCAGCTGTACTGCTGTAGAGAACCTTGAGGATAGTAAATTCTTTATAGTCAGAGAACAATGTAACAATAATACTTTATTTTTGCAGGAGTATCTGGGTGGCTCAGTTGGTCAAGCGGTGACTCTTGATTTAGGCCGAGATCATGATCTCAGGGTTGTGAGATCTGAGCCCTGCACCAGGCTCTGCGCTGGGCATGGAGGCTACTTAAGACTCTCTCTCTCCCTCTGCCCACCGCCCCCCACTTTAAAGAAAAAAAAAAAAGTCTATTCTTGCAAAGTACTTTGGAGGGCCAAAAGCACCTTCAGGTGTGGGCACTAATAGAATGACTTGATTTTGTTTTTGTTGAAGGCGAAGGTGCTGAGCTCAACCGTACTTTCTCACAGGACCTGTGAGCAGCCACCACTACCTCCGCGGACAAGCTGATCGCTTAAGGAAGCCTGACCAATGACATGAGCAGCTCTCTGTTCTTGCCAGGAAAATATGCTCGTTGTTTTTTTTTTTCCCCCCTTCATCTTTTCTGGACACACTTGTAATTGTCCTTCTGGCAGATTAATCATCTGTTTATCTTCAAATTGTAGGTGCAGGCGAGTAGGTAGACTGTGAGCCTTTCAGTCGGATGTATTTTGGGACTCAGGGGAAGGATGATGTCTTATGAACTTAAAAGGCAAATTCATTTTTGTGCCTGTGTAGAGCTGAGGCTTTGGTCTGTGGCAAGCGACTATTACTGTGTGTGTTTTTGTGTAGTCACTTTTTAGTAGTAATTAAGTTAAGAGGGGATGAATATATGCGCTCAGTTAAAATTTGGCCCGTGAGAGGTGAGAGGTCAGCACACATTGTACATCTATTTTATCCCTTCCTCTGACCCCTTGGACCACAGACAAAGGAAACTCTTCTGAAAGGCAGCTATTAGAAAAATCTTTAGTCATATCGGTAATACCACCTTGCATCTTCGAAAGAGGCTGCTTTCTTCAGTGCCTTCCTTCAGTGGGTTTACATTCACTTTCGAGGAGAATATAACCTCCTTCCTTTTGGGGTGTTATTTTCCATTGTTATGTCTCTTGCTTTTTTTTTTTAATGAAATTTTATTTTAAAGTGATCAAATCGCTGTGTGAATATTCAAATCCCATTGAATTAAATGTAAAAGTTTTCAGGTTACGGTATTAATAAAACCATAAGTTCAAGTTACGAAGCAGAGTCTTGTAGGTCGAACCATACGAAGTTGTTATTTTGTAGGTCAAGAGCTGTTCGGTGCTAGCAATTTAATAACATTCAACATTAATTAGACAATCCAAGGTAAGTTTCCAATTTTATTCAATTTTTATATAGGCTGACACATTTGAAATTGACCAAGTAAAGAAAAATAAACTGAAATCTCTGTAGGCTGTGTTAAAAGTGGAAAATGAATGGACTTCTCCCTCTACTGTCATTTCTAGAGGAAGCATAGCATAGAACTGGGAAATCCTTAGGGTGAAATCCAGACAACAGGGGATTGGTGGGTCATTTCACATAGTAGATTTTCTGCTTCTGATTACCTCACTTTTGTTTGTAAGGAGCCAGCACTACATTTTGCAGACAATGAGGGATTTTTATAGATCCACTCGGTTGATCTGAAGGTGTCCTTTTTTGGTTAAGCATTAACATCTTACCTGTGTTTTCTGCCTTAAGAAAATGCTCCTGGATGCTAACTGTAATAGGGGTTGGGACAACTAAGGGAAACTCGCTGCAATGGATTCAACCTGAAGTTTACTTAGGTCCTATCATGTTACCAGGGTTGTTGGTAAGTTGGGGACTGAAATTATTGCGGCTGTTTTGATAGTCTCTAAAATGAAAACTCAATCTGTGAGCAGGGAACCCTGGCTAGTTTATTCTTATCTCTCCTGGTACCAGCCTTTGAACATAATAGATACTCAGGGCTCATTGAGTTGAACTAATACCGGAGATAATTTGAAGCACGTTCGATAGCCAAGGCAGCACTCAGTAAAGGGACTGATTATCACGCAATATACTAAAGAGTAAGTGAACATAGAAAAAAAATTAATATTCTTCGAAATGTAAAAATTGGCTTCTCTAGCAAACCAGGTAAGAGCTACTCAAACTGAGTTTTATCAGGTTGTTGTATTCTAAAAGTGTATATTTGCATCCTAGGTTGTCTGAAATTTTCTGGAATACCTAAGAGCTAAGCTGAAACTTCATGCAAGGCAGAAGGCTGTGAACAGTCAGTGGAGACGGTATGATAGCTCTTTGTTGGCCTAGCCCACCGAGAAAGCACTGCTATGTTGCTTACAGTTGTTTTTCAGTTCTGCCGGTCGTTGGCACTGCATATGCGAACTTAATCTTTCTTGGCGATTCTATTTGCAGTTAAGTAGTCCTGGCTTTTGCTCGTTCTCTCTTCTCTCTAACGTAATTTTAACTATGTAGTGAAATTTACTAAGATGATATGTAAGCACTGCCTTTAATTAATTGTGCTTACAGCTAGCATCTGGAAAGTATAATAGAACATCTGCTCTGCATAGAGACACCTAAGGATTATTAAAATCTGATATTTTAAGTCTTTTTATATTGTAAGTACCATGTGTTAGCCACACTCAAATACAAATGATTTGAAAAGAAATTAAGCAAAATGGCTGTAGTTCAGTGCTTTAAAAGAAACAATCAGGACATAAGATTATATTTATCTTGTTTTTAGTTCAATCGAGGGAATTTATTCTTTCCTTGGTTTGTCCTGGATAGAGTGGAAAAGGTGGAAGGATTGGGCCAGGGGAACTAGGGCGAGTTAAACAAACGTGAATAATCTGCAGAGTAAATCCTATACAATTTTTCATAGGCACCAAATGAAAGGAGCATTATCATCTAGTTGAAAACAATTTCTAATCCTTGAATTACATTGGTGATCTTTGACCCCAGAGTTCATTTAAGAGTGCACATTTATTAATTGTGTCACATGGCAGTTTTTGTTTCATGTGTATTTCTGCCTTATACCGTCTTCTCACCCTTATTTGACACATGCCTTTAAAAAGTACAATTCCATTAAATTTTACCATTATGTAATTTCTTAATTTTAGTTTGGGCTTATAGCTATCTGTGATATAAAGCCTGAATAGTCTTGTTTCTCCACCCAAGTTCTAGTATTTTCTAGAAACTTTTATTTTACTATATGGTGTGTGCATACACACAGACACACACACACACACACACACACAATCATTCATCCTATATTTATTATGAAAAGCCACAAGGAATGAAAATATTCCCTGTATGGTCTTTTAGAATCATGCGAAGTAAATAAAATAGCCATGATATTCTGTTAATAAAGGTGTTCCGTTGATGAGCAAGACGGGTAGTAATCGAGGGTATGATTTGACCGTTGTTGTACAAAAAGACCCACATAGATTTGGTGTGAATTTCAAGTAGCTAAAACTGACGGAGCAGTTTACTTTGTACCATTAGTTCATTCTGTTTCATTAATGTAGGCTAATTTTCGACCCCGTTCATCCACTTTGCAAATATAGAGACTGCTCAGCTTAAACTCACTTGTACTAAATAACTAGACCAGATGGTGTACAGACAATGGTAAAAGAATATCATTTTTCCATGGGAAAGAGATTAATTTTTAGAACACAGAAACTATAAATGTCTGTGGCAAATAACAATTGCAATAATACTTTGAGTAACAGCCGATATTTACTTAGATCCTATAATGTTCCAGGCACTTGGCTCAGTGCTTGATGGGTGTTTTGTGCCACAACCCTAAATCAAGTATAGGTACTATTCTTACTTTATAGATGGAAAAAAAAAAAAAAAAGAAAGAAAATCTTGAGTGCGGTTAAGTGAGTTTCTCAAGGTCACACAGCTCATATGTTGTAGTGCATAGGCTGCTCCCATATTGTAACAAAGTAACTGGGAGGTTTTTTTTTTTTAATTTTTTAAAAACTCATACCTTTTTAAATAGCAGGCAAAAATGCTCAAAATTTAGAAATTTCAGAATGCAATTTCTGAATGAAATTTCAGAATAAAACTCAGTTGAGTCTTATTTATATAATAAGTTTAATATACCTAAAAAGTTTAATATACCTAAGGTCTAGAGCAAAAGCTAAAGTAAAATTTGAAAAATATGGAAAACAATCCCATATGATCTATAACATTGGATGTCCCTATCCTCCCAGTCACTTACAAAGTGACTTGTTTAAAATTTTTCCTAGCTTAAAATTTGTTTTGACATTAGCTAACTTAGTTCACAAAGCTATAAATTTTGTATAGATTTAAAACAAAAAGGAATGAAGCAAGGAAGGAGAAACAGAGAAAGCAAGCAAGCAGCCCATACAGAGGCAGATATGCCTTTTGATCCCTTCTTTGCAAAATAAGAAGAACCCAGTGTGATATATATATTTTTGGCATATTTTGTTTTAGTCACATTGAGAAGAAAAAAAAAAACAATTGGCTAATATTACATTCTAGTTTTTGAAGAGAAATGTTTCAGTGAACTTAGAATTACTTCCAACAGTCTATCTTCCCCAGTTAAAGATGTAAGCTAATTTCTGATACCCAGTGTATGTTACCTGGCTTTTGTCTAATTAGGAAGAAGGGGATGCTGACATTGGCAAAGAGAATGAGCTAGTCCACAAGAATCCTGTTGTCATGGGCTCCATTGGTGTTAATGAGCATTTGGGCTCAGTAGCAGGTAACAGGGACCTTGAGTCACTGGTTTATGCAAGATAGAAGCTTATGTTTCTCTCACCTAACAGTATGAAGGTAAGTGGTATAGGCTAGGCCTGGAGGCTTAGCTACAGAACTGGACCCAGGCTCCTTTTGTCTTATTACTCTGTCATCCATAGTTCCGGTGCTGTTGCCCCATCTTCCTGGTCCTAGATGGTGTTCTGTCATATCTAAATTCCAGGAAGCAGGATGCAGAAAGTGGGAGAAAGATCATACCCCTCCCATTTAAGGACATATCCTAGAAGTTGCACGTATCATTTTTCCTCACATTCTCTTGACTTGAACTTAGTTGTGCAGCCACAATTAGATAAGAGGAAAAGAGGGTTAGGTGATTGCTATTCCCAGTAGCCATATGGCTAGCTAAAATGTGGAAATTCTGTTATAGTGGAAAGTGGGAAATTGAGTATTAGAGGACAGCTAGCAGTTGCTGTCACATAATCTTTATAAAAGATAACTTAGGAAGAGTAAGGTTGATTTTCATGGCTCATTTGATTTACTTCAGTCTTTTTCTGATCATTTTAATCAACAACAGTTCCTCCTTAAAGCTATTTACTGGACACAACTAAGAATGAATTCCTGACAATTGTGCAGAATTCATAAGAGATTGTATACTGAACTCTTTTCTAAAAGTGAGCTCAGGATTGCTGCATTATGAAATTTTCTTCCCTCTTACTTTTCTTCAGTTTTTTTTTTTTAAAGATTTTATTTATTTATTTGACAGAGAGATTACAAGCAGGCAGAGAGGCAGGCAGAGAGAGAGGAGGAAGCAGGCTCCCTGCTGAGCAGAGAGCCCCATGCGGGGCTTGATCCCAGGACTCTGAGATCATGACCTGAGCCGAAGGCAGCGGCTTAACCCACTGAGCCACCCAGGCGCCCCCTTTTCTTCAGTTTTGATTGACTTTCTCTTCTAAATAATTTGATCTGCCAGATTTGGGAGATAAAAGGATGCCTAAGAAACATGGTATAGATAGAGGAAGCAATCTATTGAAACCCCAAGGTCTCTGATTCCAAAGCTTAAGCTCTTTTACTCTACGTTCTTCCAGAGGAAAGTTCATCACACAATCTCTTTGATGGTTAGTTTTCCTATTGACTTAAACAGGGATGACATAAGGATGTTGCTAGAGTGAAGTTATGGGCATTGATAACTGTATTCGACATGTAACATATTTTCTTTTTTTTTTTTAAGATTTTTTTTAAAGATTTTATTTATTTATTTGACAGACAGAGATCACAAGTAGGCAAAGAGGCAGACAGAGAGAGAGAGAGGAGGAAGCATGCTCCCTGCAGAGCAGAGAGCCCGATGTGGGGCTCGATCCTAGGACTCTGGTATCATGACCTGAGCCGAAGGCAGAGGCTTTAACCCACTGAGCCACCCAGGCACCCCTGTAACATATTTTCTTTACCTCCCACTTTAGCCTCTTTTATTGGACCCTGAAATTGATTGTTTTTGACATAGGAGTTTAGTTCAGAAAATGCCATTGTCGGAAACTTTCTCCCCAAATGACACTGAATAACTATTTTGAGGTCTAGAACAGAGTCTTGATGAACTGATAATAAATCTGAAGAGAAGAAATGGTTGAGATTACTTTAAATGGTGACTCTTGCCTTCTTATCACTAAACACACAAATAGTGCCATGAATGCTTATAAATTTCAAATTCCAAAATAGTGTTTTTCCCTTGAGTTTATTGCTTTGACTTCTTGTAATAGTGGGTGTCTCCAAAGAAAGAGTGTAAATGATACTACAGTTTGGGACATGGTTGGAAATGGAACCTATTAAATGAAATAATGTAACAGTTGTTGAGCTTCTATTATACTTCAGGTACATGCTAGGTGATTTTACATATACAAGCTCATTAGTTCATTGATGTTACCACATAGAGTCTATGTTGATTACTTTTCAAAAATTATAATAAACAAAATATACTTGATATCAAGACTGCAATACATATGTTTTTATCTTTCTCACCTCATACTTTATTTCACCATTATTCACATTATAAATTTACTGTTTTGTCAATTAACATAATTTTAAATGCTAGCATGTTGGACAGTCCATATTTTTGTTTTTGTTTTTTTGTTTTGGGTTGGTTTGCTTTTTATGTTTCTCTCAGCTTCCACTTCTGTTAGATAGAGCTTCCTAAAATGCAAGTCTCCGCTTGAAACTTTTTGATAGTTTTCCATTACCTAATGGAGAAAACTGTTTGTGTGATTTATAATTCCCTCTACAATCTTGTTTCTACTCCCCTGTCCAACCTTATCTTTATCCCTGAGAGCTTCTTTTCCCCACACCTTACCATATACCTCAGCCAAATCTGTGTTCTTTGCAGTTCCGAGAATAAATCATGCTATTTTATTCTTTCTTTCTTTCTTTCTTTCTTTCTTTCTTTCTTTCTTTCTTTCTTTCTTTTTCTTTCTCTCCCTCTCTCTCTTTCTTTCTTTCTTTCTTTCTTTCTTTTTTTTCCCTACAATGATTCTTCTGCCTGGAGGCCTCTCATGATTGCAAAGGCATAATTGAAAACATACAATTTGGTGGGATAAAATTTGGCTCAAAATGCCTTTTCGGTGAAAATGGATTTGAAAATGACCATTCACCATGAGTTTTTCATGTATCACAAATCTCAGTACCCTGCAGAGAAAGTTTGCCATCTACTGTGTTTTTCATCATTTTTGGTTGTTCTTTAAAAAATTGTTTTCAGTTTCTTTTTTCTCTGGGTACAAAATTTGAATTTATTTTTTTAAATGAAATATCCAATATAAAATACATCTTGACCCTTAATATACAAAGATTGGTGGGAAACACTAAACCAAGTAATCTCTCTCTTTCTCTCTCTCTTTTTTTTTTTTAAATGCCGGGCCCTTGGCCCATGTTATTTATTCTGCTAAAACACTGTTCCACCCTCCCCACCACTGTCTTTCTCTATCCTCCTTGTCATTCAAGTCAGCTTCAAAATCAATGCTCTCGAGAGGATTCCCTTGACAACCTCAAGTTAAATTTGGCTTTATGTATCCATTTTTCTTTGGTTTTGTAGATGGAATTTTTCTTTACATCATTCATCACAGTTTAAAGTATTGAAAGTGTTTTCAATTGTATTGTGTAGTATTCACAGCTGAAAAGTATTTGCCGTATATTCGTCAAGAATACAAGCTCTAGAGCCAGGGTGCATGAGTTCAAACCACAGATCTGCCACAAATAGGCTGTAGGACCCTGGCCTATTCCATCACTTCTCGGTACTTCAGTTTCTTCGTGAGTAAAATGGAGCTAAAAACAGTAATGACCTCATGGGTATTGAAGACTGAATGAGAAAATATATTTAAGTACATTGCATATGGCCCTGGCATATCAAATGTTTATCTATTTTGCATTCATGTTTGATTATGGAATCCTTATCTTTCTCATTATAAGTTCTGTCAGTAATACCATGCCTGTTTGTGAACCATTGTACTCAGCTGGTTATAAATACGCCAAAGTCATTTATTGAATGAATGAATGAATGAATGAGCGAACGAACTAACAGTATGGTAATTTGAAGGAAGTTAAGCAGAAGTTTAGTGCCAAGAATATTTTACTCATTTAGTTGTCCCTTTATTATCTGTACCTTCAAGTCATCCTATAGAACATCTGGAATGGTGGTTTTTGATTTTGAGAAAAAGGTTCTTTGGCAAGAATCTTAATTCATTGAAAAGGTGGCTATGACACAATGTGGTGTTTAAAACTCTAGTACTGAATGTGTCACCAAAAGGTACATATATTTTAACAACGTCAGGTTAATTGAACTTATTTGGACATAGTCACTATTGTGGCATTATGTCAGTCTTGTTTTCTTTCATTACAAAAAATGCAATGGCCATTTTACACTTAAAACAGTAAAGTGTGCCTATTCCTAAAGTGAACAATTTTTTAAAAAAATGCTCACATTGAAAGAAAAAAAAAGCAAAGGTAGCATTTTACTGGGCTTTTTCTCTTTTTCTGTTCAATCCGAATGGAAACGATGAAGTCCTGGGTTAATATGCAGGATCATATGACGGTTCTTAATGAATGCTCAACTTACATGCTCATTCTATTGTTCTTCTAAGTAGTTATTTTCACATTAAGTGAGGCTTTATTTTTCTGTATGATACATATCACTTTCAACATAAACCACATGACGTTTGAAGCAGGATCACTTTGACAATTTACATTACATCACAAACTGAATTTTATGCCAAATCTGATCTATACAAGCTGCAACTTTGTTCAGCCAGTATTTGGTCTAGTTTGAATTTAATATCCAACTGGCCTAAATCTGACAGACTTAATTTTATTAATTCAAGAAAGTTTGCTCTGTTCTGCACATGTGCCAGAAATGATTGTGGTTCATTGAGAAGACTGAAGGGAAGATGGCTGAATAAACTTTTAAGGACTGAAATGAAGGGCCACAGTGACAGGAACTGATACATTAAATGTTACAGATGTTGTACTGATAAGAGCATCTAGTGAAAAAATATTTTTACACTCTTTAGAAGTTATTAGTATTTAAACACCAGGACATAATTATAAGAAAATATGCTGTGTTCATCTTATTTAACAGTGTAAAAAAGAATCCATGGATTGGTTTGAGTTATCTGAATATCTTACATATGGCAATGCCCAAATTAATTACATAGTGGCTGAATTATCAAATTGGTTTTCATTTTATGGATCTCGCCTTGCCTTCAGATGGGTGTCATCTTAAGTCAGCTTGGGCTACCGTAACAAAATACCATAGACTGGGTGGCTTAGACAAGTGAAATTTATTTTCTCATGGTTCTAGAGGCTGGAAGTTCAAAATCAAGGTTTTGGGAGGGTTAGTTTTGCCTGAGGCCTCTCCTTAGTTTGCAGGTAGTTCCCCTCTTGCTATCTTTTCACATGGTTATCTCTCTATGATGTATGTGTCCAAATTTCCTCTCCTGACAAGGACACCAGTCAGATCAGACTGGAGCCCACCCTAATGGCCTCATTTAAACTTACCTCTTTAACGGCCTTATCTTTAGATACAGTCACATACTGGAGGTAAGGGCTTGAAACTATGAATACTATGAGGGCACAATTCAGCCCTTATCACCAGAGATGTTTATTTCCCAATACTCTAGCCATCTCTAGTGATAAAAGCTACAGTACAAAATAGCTTTTTTCAAATATAATCACCAGCATACTCTAGCATCATATCCTGGAAGAGCCCTTTTACCTTATAATGGCTGCTTTTTCTGCATTGGGTGTTGGAAGTTAGATTAAAGATGCTGTAAGCAGGCTTTTTTTTTTTTTTTTTTTTTTTTTTTTTTTTGCCAAGGTAATAAAATGGAACCAGGAAAAATAGGACCACATATCTCCTTAAAACCTTTCAATGATTTCCTTTACTTCCACCCCAGCTGGGCTGTAAGGACTTAAGGGGTAGAGTCCATGTTTTTTTGCATCCCCAGTATCTAGCACAAAGCTAGACTCAGAGTAGGTAATTAATACATATTTATTTATTGAATGAATACATTAATGATTTGTCTAGTAATACATAATTATAAATCAAAAAACAAGGACAGAATCTTCTTCAAAGTGCTTTAAAAGCTATTACAAGTATGGTCAATTGGGGGAAGTTTTCTTTTAAGCTTATAAAAAGTGATATCATCGGATATGAAATTTAAATCTACAGAAATTAAAAAGTGATTAATTTTGGATAGATTTATTTCAATGCTTTAAATTATGCTTCCAAAATTCTTCTCAGCAATGACTTGAACAACTATTTGCTTTTTATTGAGTGGAAATTAGTGCTCCAGATCATTTTAGGGATGCAGATGTAAATGTATATGGTGATGTGTACGATTATATGGGATTCTGTAAATGTTACCTTTTGACAAGGAAGTTATGAAATAGTAATACAATTACTCAGGTATAGGAATAATACATGCTCAGTGAAAATCAGAAGTCTCCACTGTTTTATGAGCACTCAAAAGTTCAGTAAAAGTATCCTGGGTACAGTCTTTAGCAAGAAATTTAGAATGTAAATGCAACTAAGAAAGCTAATTTTTAGTTAATGTTCTCTGCAGAGATTATAGGGTGAACAAAATGAAGCAAAGAAAAATGAAACCCAATGAACAAGATGTTGACATGTGTTTTTAGCATACACCAGAGAAAACGGTTAGACCTCCTGGCAAACATATCTATATCATCAAGGTGGTATATAGGCTAGAATAATGTCTATTATCATGAGATAGTATCTATATCATATGAAGCTGTCATAACAGAATACTATAAACTGAGTGACTTAAACAACAGAAATTTATTTCTCATAGTTCTGGAGGCTGGAAGTTCAAGATCAAGGTCAGTAGGCTTGGTTTCTCCTGAGGCTTCTTTTCTTGGCTTATAGATGGCTGTCTTCCCACTGTGTCCTCATATGGTCTTTCCTCTGTGCATGTGCTTTGTTGGTGTCTGGGCGTCCAATTTCCTCTTCTTTTTTTTTTTATTTTTAAAGATTTTTATTTATTTATTTGACAGAGAGAAATCACAAGTAGGCAGAGAGAGAGGAGGAAGCAGGCTCCCTGCTGAGCAGAAAGCCCGATGCGGGGCTTAAACCCAGGACCTGGGATCATGACCTGAGCCGAAGGCAGCGGCTTAACCCACTGAGCCACCCAGGCGCCCCCAATTTCCTCTTCTTACAAGAACACAAATCAGATTGGAATAAGCCCATCCTAATGGCCTCATTGAACTTAATCACCTCTTTAAAGGCCCTATCTCAAAATACAGTCATATTCTGTATCCCAGTAGGGGTTAGGACTTCACCATATAAATTTGGGGAGGAGGGTGGTAGACAAAATTCAGCCCTTACTGTCATATAAAACATAAATAGACCTGCTTGATTTCATGCTTCTAAATGACCTCCTCTTTGTAAATTGACTTTCCACATACATTTTCTTATTGGGATGAACTTGGCTGGCCCAGTATCCTCCAAGCCACATTTCTGCATAGCCATTTCCTCACTGACACTAGGATATTCCACAGATATACTCCTAATTCAACATGTCTTCACCTTGAGTCATTGATGACTCCTCAAAACTTTTACCACGTTTTGTGTTTTCTAACTTTCTTATTGATGCCACTGTTCGTCTATTCACACAAACCTGAAACTTATCCTAGCGATTCCTTTTTCTTCATTACCTCCTTTCCTATCATAAATTTGGCTCACTCAACTTCTATAATCTTTTTCAAATGTGTCCCCTGGCCCATGATCATTTCATTGCTTTGGTGAGGGCTCTTATTTTTGTCTTGCTTCTGTTGCTACAATAACTTCCTTATGATTTCTAATCCATTCAGTTCATACTCTATACATGACCATAAGAGAATTTCCCCTCCAATGTATGTCTGGTGATTTTGTTTTAAGTTTAGTGGCTCCAATTGCCAAAGATCAGCCCCATTAAGAAAGCTCATAGGGTCTCTGTCTACCCTTCAAACCACTCTATTCTCACCGCAAACACTGCATCTTCTCCAGCCAGAACACGGTCTCTGAATATGGCCTCATGTTTCCTTCTTTTTAGCTCAGGCTATGCTTTTATCTCTTCTTAGACTAACCTGTTCTCCCCTAGTTCTTTCTCTCCAAATCATGCTGACTTGGCTAACTCCCATCCATATGACTTGTGGAGATGTTACCTTCCCAGACACTAGATATTTTCTCCTACCTCCTTATAGAGCCTTAATCATCTCTATTCTATCATTTCTGAGGCTCCTGCAATTATTTGTTTTTCTGTGTCTCTCTTACTCTCCTGAGAGTCCTTATGGAAGAAATAGTTTTTTGGCAATTTGTTAATTTTTATTGCTCTAGTGAATATAATGAGATTAGGGATATTGTCCATGGAGTCTAACTGAGTGGGCTTCATTTGATGTTAATAAATGTTGATCTCATTATCGTACTAATTTTTTTATTGACCAAAGAAGGGATCAATACATTTTTAAGAGAAATAAATGTGTTCTACTTTTTTACAAATGATATAAATATATAACCACCAAAAGGCAACAAGATAGAAAACTCTTTAATTGTCTTTCTTGAAAATTTGAGCTGGGAAGGATGTCTGAGGTTATATGTCAGGATTATGAACTCTTCATGCTTTCATGTCATCTTAATTTTACATTGGCATTCCCTTAGCCCTCTTTTTAACAGAATCATATTAACATATTGTTTAGGGCAAATGAGCAAATTACAATTTCATGCTCCACTGCATGCTCAACCATGGTATAGGGAGATAAGAATGCATATTCTTAGAGAAAAGCCTAAAAACACTACTACTACTGCCTCCTATCTATTAGTATTTTATTATTTCCTCTTGGAATTATTCTAAAACATCATTATACCATCATCATTAACATATCAATTAAGAAGATATATAATCTTTCCTTTGCCTTTGGAAACATATCTTTTTTTTTTTAAAGATTTTTTTTATTTATTTGACAGAGAGAGAGATCACAAGTAGGCAGTGAGGCAGTCAGAGAGAGAGAGGAGGAAGCAGGCTCCCCACTGAGCAGAGAGCCCGATGTGGGCCTCGATCCCAGGACCCTGGGACCATGACCTGAGCCGAAGGCAGAGGCTTTAACCCACTGAGCCACCCAGGCGCCCGGAGACATATCTTGAAAGAAGTTGCTGTGGCTGATATTGAAGAGATTACTGCCTATGTTCTCCTCTAGGATTCTGATGGATTCCTGTCTCACGTTGAGGTCTTTTATCCATTTTGAGTTTATCTTTGTGTACGGTGTAAGAGAATGGTCGAGTTTCATTCTTCTTCATATAGCTGCCCAGTTTTCCCAGCACCATTTATTGAAGAGACTGTCTTTTTTCCACTGTATATTTTTCCCTGTTTTGTCGAAGATTAACTGACCATAGAGTTGAGGGTTCATATCTGGGCTCTCTACTCTGTTCCACTGGTCTATGTGTCTGTTTTTATGCCAGTACCATGCTGTATTGGTGATCACAGCTTTGTAGTAAAGCTTGAAATCAGGTAACGTGATGCCCCAGTTTTATTTTTGTTTTTCAACATTTCCTTAGCGATTCGGGGTCTCTTCTGGTCAAAATAAATTTTTGGGACTTCATCAAAATCAAAAGCTTCTGAAAAAAAAAAAATCAAAAGCTTCTGCACAGCAAAGGAAACAGTCAAGAAAACAAAGAGGCAACCCACGGAATGGGAGATGATATTTGCAAATGACAGTACAGACAAAAGATTGATATCCAGGATCTATAAAGAACTCCTCAAACTCAACACACACAAAACAGATAATCATATCAAAAAATGGGCAGAAGATATGAACAGACACTTCTCCAATGAAGACATACATATCAGATACATGAAAAAATGTTCATCATCACTAGCCATCAGGGAGATTCAAATTAAAACCACATTGAGATATCACCTTACACCAGTTAGAATGGCCAAAATTAGCAAGAGAGGAAACAACATGTGTTGGAGGGGATGTGGAGAAAGGGGAACCCTCTTACACTGTTGGTGGGAATGCAAGTTGGTGCAGCCACTTTGGAGAACAGTGTGGAGATTCCTCAAGAAATTAAAAATAGAACTTCCCTATGACCCTGCCATTGCACTACTGGGTATTTACCCTAAAGATACAGATGTAGTGAAAAGAAGGGCCATCTGTACCCCAATGTTTATAGCAGCAATGGCCACGGTTGCCAAACTATGGAAAGAACCAAGATGCCCTTCAGTGGACAAATGGATAAGGAAGATGTGGTCCATATACACTATGGAGTATTATGCCTCCATCAGAAAGGATGAATACCCAACTTTTGTAGCAACATGGACAGGACTGGAAGAGATTATGCTGAGTGAAATAAGTCAAGCAGAGAGAGTCAATTATCATATGGTTTCACTTATTTGTGGAGCATAACAAATAGCATGGAGGACATGGGGAGTTAGGAGAAGGGAGTTGAGGGAAATTGGAAGGGGAGGTGAACAATGAGAGACTATGGACTCTGAAAAACAATCTGAAGGGTTTGAAGAGGTGGAGGGGTGGGAGGTTGGGGGAACCAGGTGGTGGGTATTAGAGAGGGCACAGATTGCATGGAGCACTGGGTGTGGTACAAAAACAATGAATACTGTTACACTGAAAATAAATAAAAAAAATGATTAAAAAAAAGAAGATATATAATCTTTGGTATCAGCTTTTTTTGGCATCAGATATTTCTCTGTTTATTTTAAAGAAAATATTCATTGTATTTCATCCATTTTTTTCCTTCAAAAATGCATTTTTAAAGTCTTTGGGCCTTTATTAATTTCTTTATGTTGGAAATACTACCTTTTGTCTTCATAAGCACAGCATGAAGCTAATAATTAAAACATCATGGAAATGGGACATTATACACATTTGATACATAGTTGTCAGGAGATGTCACATATTATTTATCTTTTAAATATTGATGTCATAATCTACAAATCACATATATGAGAATAGTTTCATATTGTTTTTGATGAGGAGGAATTTCAAATCACCAAAGGAAATCAACTGAATTCTCATATCAGTAGTTGAATTTAGATCTCAGAATATTGTTCATTTCTGTACTTTGGGTTCATGTTACAGATCATAAATCAGATTTTCTTTAATCCTTTAAGTGTCAAACAATTCTGTGAAAATATGCCAAATACTTCCCTCTTTTACATAATGGGATGTGACTTCTGATAAATGTTGAAAAACATAGATAGGAAAGAATGTTTCATTAAAGGAAATACAACAGGGGTTGAACATGTAATATTTTCATAAATTTACTCATCCTCAGAAAGTAGAACACAGCCAAAAAGCAAGACATAAAACTCTTCATGAGTAATAACAAACACATTGCTCCAAAAAAAAGGCATGTCTTTTTCCTACCATAATAAAAATGCAGCATTAAAAATAGTACAACAAAAATGATCACTCATCAACACAAATATGATTTTTTTAAGGACTTATTTATTTCAGAGAGAGAGAGAGTGAGCGAGCACAAGCATGAACAGGGGGAGGGGCAGAGGGAGAAGCAGACTCCCTGCTGAGCAGGGAGCCCCAGTGCAGAGCTCCCAGGACCCTGGGATCATGACCTGAGCTGAAGGCAGATGCTTACCCAACTGAGCCACCCAGGCGCCCCATGAATATGATTTTTTAAAATTAAAAACAACAATGTAATCTTTGTTTATATGTGTATTCTTTTTGTTTGTTTGTTTGTTTGTTTTTTGTTTGTTTGTTTTTTATTTTTTAATTTTTTTATTTTTTCAGCATAACAGTATTCATTATTTTTGCACCGCACCCAGTGCTCCATGCAATCCGTGCCCTCTACAATACCCACCACCTGGTGCCCCCAACCTCCCACCCCCCACCCCTTCAAAATTCTCAGATCGTTTTTCAGAGTCCATAGTCTCTCATGGTTCACCTCCCCTTCCAATTTCCCTCAACTCCCTTCTCCTCTCCATCTCCCCTTGTCCTCCATGCTATTTGTTATGCTCCACAAATAAGTGAAACCATATGATAATTGACTCTCTCTGCTTGACTTATTTCACTCAGCATAATCTCTTCCAGTCCCGTCCATGTTGCTACAAAACTTGGGTATTCATCCTTTCTTTTTTCTTTTTCTTTTTTTTTTTTTTTACAGCTTTATAAACATATATTTTTATCTCCAGGGGTACAGGTCTGCGAATCGCCAGGTTTACACACTTCACAACACTCACCATAGCACATACCCTCCCCGATATCCATAACCCCACCCCCTCTCCCAACCCCCTCCCCCCATCAACCCTCAGTTTCTTTTGTGAGATTAAGAGTCACTTATGGTTTGTCTCCCTCCCAATTCCATCTTGTTTCATTTACTCTTCTCCTACCCCCTCAACCCCCCATGTTGCATCTCCTCTCCCTCATATCAGGGAGATCATATGATAGTTGTCTTTCTCCGATTGACTTATTTCGCTAAGCATGATACCCTCTAGTTCCATCCACGTCGTCGCAAATGGCAAGATTTCATTTCTTTTGATGGCTGCATAGTATTCCATTGTGTATATATACCACATCTTCTTTATCCATTCGTCTGTAGATGGACATCTAGGTTCTTTCCATTATCTGAAGGCATGCTTAGGTATTTAAATTAATATAAGGGTAAACTATAGGTTTTAATCCAAAGTCATGAGCATGAATACATCATTTAAGAGATAAAATTTTAAATTTTAAAATAAATTTAATTCAGATATGATATTATCAGCATGTCAAAGATGTTTCTTTTCATATAAGATTGACTAAGAATACACATATAATTCATATAATAATAGAATTCATATAATAATTCATATAATTCATATATTTGAATATATATTCATATAATTCATATATATGAATATAATATGAATAGAATTCATAAATAATTCATATAAGAATTCATATAATAATAGAATTATATGTGTATTCTTAGTCAATCTTATATGAAAAGAAACATCTTTGACATGCTGATAATATCATATCTGAATTAAATTTATTTTAAAATTTAAAATTTTATCTCTTAAATGATGTATTCATGCTCATGACTTTGGATTAAAACCTATAGTTTACCCTTATATTAATTTAAATACCTAAGCATGCCTTCAGATAATCTACATGTTGATTTAAAATGCAAAAGCCTATACACACATGCTTAACTGTGCTCTCAGATTTAGCATTTTTGTATAGTTGGATTAACGTATTTTGGAAGGAAGATAGTAAACTCGGGCCATTATCAAAATTCTATTACATGCTTCACTGTAAGAAATTGAGATGTTAAAAATACTTATGCTTTTGATTTTATCTCATTAAAATAATGCACCATTAAGAAAGATACAAATAGACCAAGAAAAGCTTTGGGCTTTTTTTCCCTCCAATCTAAGAATAGAAAAGGAGACAGGCCAGTGATGGACTACAATATGCAATGAAATATAATTCTTGGCAATATTTCCTAACCAAAGTTCTTTGGGGGGGTAAATATGCATTTGGACTACAGAAATCGGAGTACCTAATTTACTTAGACTTTTACAAGGCATTTGACAAGGTTCCACACCAAAGATTGATAAAAACAAAACAAAATCAAGTTACCATTGGATTTAAGGAAATATTTGCTTTAAATGTAGAACTGGCTAAAGGACCCAAATGCAAGTTAGAGATAATGGGGAATGCCTGTATGTAAATGTGTGCCTCAAATATCTTCTTATGGAGTATAGTAACTGATATGTAATGAAAAATAATTTAGTAAGTAAAAGCAGAAACTGGAATTCAAAGCAAATGGAGGTAAACTGAAGGGAGTTTTCTAAAAGAACAAAACAAAGAAACAAAACCGCTCCAAAAATACGTGTGAAAGGGAGCATCAGAAAAATAACATCTTTCCATATTCTAAGTACTAATAGCTTAAAATTTGCATAATGGAAGTCCCTCCCCCTTCAAACTCTCATGCGGTTACAAGCTACGAAATCATTTTCTTCCCTCTTTATCTCCATGACAGATAAGAAGCATTTAGGATCTTTTCCTCTAATTCTCCATTTGCATTTCTGTTTCTCAGTTGAGCTCTTGGAGGAAAGGGATAGTGTATGACCGCCCTTACGTCTCCAGCACCTCCAAAGGTATGCACAGCGTAACAACAACACACATATACATGAAAAGTTCCTTAAATGGATTGGAAGAGAACTAAATCCGTTCTGTAGCTTGTTTCACATTGCGCAATACCTCTAGGAGAGAAGGGGCTTTTCCTAACTGCTCAATTTATAGAATAAACTGGCTCTCTCTTTCTTTTTTCATTTTCTAAAAATTGTATTTTAGGAGTAGAATCTCCCATTAAATTCAAAAGCGTTTAGAGGTCTAGTCTTTGATAAAGTCCCATAGAGTGAGTTTTGAAGAGAGAGATGAAAAGGAGAACTTTCCTGCTGATTGTACTTTGGCAGCTGGCCAGAAGTAGGCAAGAAGGCAAAGCTGTAGGCAGGAGAGGAGTCTGCGGCCTTACCTTTTCGTCTCCAGGGTCCACTGCAAAAGGGAAGAGGAAAGAGGGAAACGAAGGTGCCATGAAATCTATGAACACTCAATTTGATTTTTTCCAGCCTGTCACAAACTTAACATGACCATAATGACCTAAAATTAAACTTGAAACTAAGTAGGCAAGTGCCACTTCAGAAGCAGAATTTGAAATGATTATCTTTCTTTACTTTTTAATTTTAATTCCAGTTAGTTTAAATACAGTGTTATATTAGTTTCAGGCATACCTTTGTTTATTTTAAAACCCTGTTGACTGTAAACTCTTTGAGGGGAAAATTTTTATTTGCCTTACTTGACCTTCCTTTTTTTCTTTCTTTTTAAAGTTGTATTTATTTATTTGAGAGACAGAGAGAGAGAGTGAGGGGGAGGAGGGGCAGAGGGAGAGGGAGAGAGAATCCTCATGCATTCTTCCCACTGAGCATGGGGCTTGACACGGGGCTTGATGGAGGCCTGATCCCAGGACCCTGACATCATGATCTGGGTTGAAATCAAGAATCGGCCACTTGACATATTGAACCATCCAGGTGCTCCTGCCTTATTTGACTTTTTATCCTCAGGTCCTAGCATTGTGTTCAGCACATTAGCACGTACTCACTATGTACTCATTGAATGACTGAATAAACAAAGAAATAAAACTAGTAACTGAGCAAAAACAAACAAACAACAAAAACACATACGCCAAAAAAGAAAGAAAGAAAGAAAAGAAAAAAGAAAAACAAACCCATATAGGCAATTCCTAATATGTGGACAAATTGAACTGCCTGAAATTTTTTGAGGAATGATTAGTTGTTTCCTCCCCTCCCCCCAAGGATTCATTTGCAAGATGGTTGTTTAGAAATCAGAATTTCCCACAGACATGTTTTACACAGTGATTGACAAGCACCTCAGATACTATTTTACCAATAATGTAACAGGACAAAATCCACTGATCATGTTTTTAAGACAATGCAAGTTTAATTTTCAACTTGAAAGCCATGGCTGGGATTAAAATACCTCTTGAAGGGACCTTTTGAAAAGTTTATCTATATAGGCACAGTAATGCATGAAAACATATTCAGCATCATTAGACATTAGGGAAATGCAAATTGAAACTACAATGTGTTATCAAAACATACCTATGAGAATGGCTAAAATCTTAAAATGTGGTAAGACCAAATGCTGGTGAGGATGTGGAGAAACTTATGTAGGTGTAATCATTTTCTGCTGGCCACTCATTAAGGCATAGACAGGGAAAAAAACTCGGTTGAATCATATAGAACCATCCAGAAAACAAGGTACTAAAAAATTACTATATTATAATAGTAAAAATTTGTACTGACAATTTGTATTCTAATTCAAATATTTTCAACAATTTAGCCCATCAGTCTCTTAGAAAGAATAAATAATAAAAGCTCTTAACAATGAAAAACCCAAGCCAGCAGTAGACAGTGATTATACAAGATTATTCATGTACCTGATAGAATTGAGTAAATGAAAGTTTTATCTGGAGCTTTCTCCATGGGGCATTTGTGGCCTCTGCAGACTGACAGTTTTGAGAGCAACATAGAAATTTGTATAATAGAGTTATGTCCTAACTCTATAGCAATAGCTATGTCATGTCGCTTATAACACAGGAGGAATATTTCAGGAGTATTTTCTGTTCCTTTGCTCACTGTAACATCTGTAAGGTGCTGACAAGATAAAAATAATCTGCACTGAGACCAACTGTTGAAAACAAATCATTGTATATTCATTTTATGGTGAGATATAGTGTTCTGATTGAAAATGAGAGAATAATACTTAAGTAGAGCAGAGTAGAATATTCAGAGAAGTGAACTTGTTATTTTACCGTTTGGATTTTCTAATGTATTGTTAAGCTTGACACACATAACTAGTGTGATTCTGAGAGTTCTTAAGTACATAACTAAGCTGATTCCATCTGGAAAAGTTTTGATGCTATTTGGCCAGACATAACTCTTATGTAATGGTCCATATCCAGATACTGACCAGGTCCCTGGAGTTCAGAGAGAAACAACAGAGGCTGTTCCAGTCATTTGGTCAGAGTAGCAAGAGATATCCATATGGAATTTGCATAAAAGTCTCAAACCTTGGACAAGTAACTTAACATTTCTATGTCTCAGTTTCTTCATTGATGGTGGGGGGGTGGAGATCAGTATGTTTCCACCTCTGCAATTATTACAAGGATTAAATGAAATAAACCTGTAATACACTTCAGGTAGTGCCTACCACATGTTAAATGTTCTAGAAAAGTTCTTACTGTCTTTAAGACACCAACTTGTAGCACATAGAGTGTAGTGCCTTGCTACTTAATAACTGTGTGGTCTTCGGACTGGCAGCTGGTGACAGCACCTGGATGCTTGCTAGATGCAAAGCCTCTGCTCCCACCCCAGACCTTATGCATTGTAACACGGTCCTTGGGTAAAGTTGAGCAGTGCTGGCTGGGGTAGACTCTTATTGAGGTATTTCTCTGGCTCCTATAGAGCGTTACCTGTCTTCATCTTCCTAGCCTTCTGGAAGCCGGCCTCACTTCCTGGTCATAGCAGAGTGGCCTAGACATGGACACCTGCCCTGGTTGTACTAAAAGATGTTCTCTTTCAAGGATTCCAATTGAGTGAGACGCAGAAACTGGAAAGCGGATACGCAATCCTATGAGAGGCAGAGCCCAAGAGGGAAGATCTACGAACTCCAGGAGTTGGAAAAACAAGAGCTGTCTCGATTCTGGCTCTCATTCCCTGCTGTCCTGTGCTACCTGCTGGTTTGTATGTCTGCACAGGCTGCAGATGTTCCCTCATACACTTGGGCCTTGTTCCCAAATCACTCAGCTGCTCCTGGGTGTTAGATTTTCCCACCTGTCCCCAGAGTTTTGGGGAAATATCCTGACAGGGCTCTGAGAGAGCAAAATAGAACTATTTCCCTTCCATATGCACCACTAAGAGGGGTCCTCTCTTGCAGAAGAGTCCGTTCCAAAGTCTATTGGGTACAGAAATAGCAACCTCTGTCCTCTCTGAGTAAATAAATTACTCAGATTTTTAGGATTCCAACTTACAGGTTTCTTGTTTTCATTGAAAGAAGATAAATAAGTTCAATCAATGAACCAAATACTGGAAATGGAGCAAAAGAGTAACTGGAGACAATCACCTGCTCTGGATCCACAGGACTTCATGTTGAAAAATCGATTATTTTGCGATATAGAGGGTGTCATAGTTTTGCTCGGGAGTTTTCATTTTGCTCTAGCTAAAAATGTGTAGCCTATCAGATTGAACCTGAAACAGAACCATTTTCAAGTCAATATAGCTAACTAAGTGCAGTTTCTTTCAGGTGCAGAAACCTCCTAATGATAGCATCATATGCATTTTAAGTGGGCCTTTTAGAGACACAGTGCCCTTAATCAACTCCATGGCTGCTGGGGATAGGGGACTCCTGAGCTAGGAAACACCCAGAGTGAACCAAATGTTCAATAGGTTAAGTTCTGCTTGCTACCTTCAGATGAAAACCTGTTTATCTTGCTTCTTATTGAGTGGAATATTTAATCAGCATTTTTACAAGGACTGGAATTTCCATAAGTTAGAAACATGGTCTCCAGTAAGTACATGCTCCAAATCCCTATCTCTATTCTTACACATGCTCTCAATCATAATGCATAAACCTTAGGACAAAAATCAAGCTTCACTCTCAAGTATTTCAGCACCATAAATGGTTTGCATAGCCCTGTGGGTCATTGACTCTCTTAATTTACTGAAAGCCTGAGTGCATTTAATAATTGCCGGACACTCAAAGCCAAAGCTAGTCATCATTGGTTATTTACTTCTCTTTTCCTCTACAAAAGGGGAGAAAGCCAAATTCCCATAGCTGTCCCCATCTTCTCCCTCCCAAATGGAGAGAGAGAAAGCTTCTGCCAAAGCAGATTGTGTGCAGCTCCCCATGCTTTGAAGCTGCCAGTTTTCCTAAGTGCAGATTCAGAACTAATACATCATCCTTGAACTTTACATTTCTGATGTGCCCTGACATTTGGAATAGCCTAGGATCCAGAGGGATAAGAAAACAGTAGATTCTCCTTTTTTAATGATTTATGCTTTGTTTTCAATCTCCTTTTACAGTTCAGGGCAGCTTGCTGGTATCAGTCTATCTGAGACACAAAAAGGGAGAAGTCGAGGGTGGTCTTCCAGGCATTTGGAGGAAAGTCAGGCATACATATATTGAGACCATCCTGCAATTAAAGACTTTCTACAATCGTCAGGAAAAGGAGAATAGTGATTAATATCCTTCCCCCCCCCCAAGTGGAGATATAGGGAATTGGGTGAAATTTTGGCAGATCAAGAGGAATGCAATGTCTAAGGTATGAGAACAAAGGTAAGAACACCTGTATTTTCTAGTTTTCATTTCTTGCAAGCTATTTTCCTCCCACACAAGCATTTTTAGCTTGTGTAACAAGGACCACAGGTTCTAATCACAGCACTAGACATCACTGAGAATTAATAGACTTGCAGCTATGTCTACACATTGCCAGATACCAGTGTGGATCTTAAAAAAAAGGAGAGAAAGTATGCAAGGAACAATAGATATTTTGCTTTGGGAAAGTCTAGGTATCTCTAAGCTGGAAGGATACTGAAGATGCAAATGCCTTAGTGAAACTCACCAGTTACCTAGATGCTAGGATGAACTTCAAGATACTCCCACTGTGTGTTAAAAATACAGCTAATGATCCAGGAACAACAGTTATCTTTCTGTGTTATTAAAAAAGCTGCTATCATTTTGTTAACACCACTCTGGATTGCTAAGACCACCCAGAAGTAAGACCTTCCAATCACTCCTGTCTGTGAACTCCCCTAAGATAAGGACAGACTTGTTTTATCAGTTAACTTTCTGCGAACTGACAACAACAACAAAAAAAACTGTTAAGTCACCACATTAAGATGCTATTACAGCAGTTGTTTTGGAATAGTAAATACATATTTTAAAATCTAAATTAAGACATTGCAATAGCAAATAATGATAACTCATATATTTCTTTTCCTGTGCTGGAAAATATTTTTGACATAAATATAGCCCAGAGTTGGTTTATGAATTCTGCTTCTACAGGTAATACGGAAGAGAAGGTGCTCAAAGTTGTGCCCATATTCCTTGACTTTCCTCTTCTGCCCCTCTGACTCATCTCAATCAAAGAAAATCCAAATTTTGCATCTGTGTTCCACCAATCACAAGGTTGATCTTGTGATTTTACAGCCAGAGATCTCTGTAGTGCAAACTTTGGGGCCATGCTACTTGATTTGAATCTTGCTGCAGGCACTTAAAATAGATATATAACCTTGGGCCAATCACCTAACTTCTGTTGCATTCATTTCCTCATCTGCAAAAGGGGGTCATAATAGTACCCACCTCACAGGACTGGTTTTGAGCACTAAATGAGTGAATACGTAATCGCATTTCAGAACAACTGAAACTGGTGCAGAGTAATTTTAATTTTAGCTAAATGTGTTATTTCAGAGACACCTGGGTGGCTCAGCTGTTAAGCAACTGCCCCTTGGCTCAGGTCATGATCCCAGGGTCCTGAGATCCTGCCCGCCTCAGGCTCCTTGCTCAGTGGGAGGCCTGCTTCTCCCTCTCCCACTCCCCCTGCTTGTGTTCCCTCTCTTACTCTCTCTCTCTCTCTCTGTCAAATAAATAAATAAAATCTTTAAAAAACGTGTTATTTCATAGGGGAGAAAACCAAAAATTGAAATTAATACTTCTGATGCTGATCTTGAAATTTGTTTTATTTTATCCCTTTACCTTGTCAATGATTTGTGGTCTGTTAAGTTTTCCTCTTGCTAGCCTAATGCCAATTTTTGCCAATGTGCCCATGAAAGATTCATATACCCAGAGTCCTGAAAATAGCACATTTCCATACAGCTTTTCCTCAAACATGTGACTGTTTCTACCTTAGCCATCCCACATGTCGGAACACATCTTGTGAATTCATCACTTGAGGGTGACTAATTCAATATTTTCATACATTTCATAATTATATACTTGGATCATTATTTAAGATAGAACTAATTTCTAATACTTTTCTCATCTGTTCTATCAACTTCACTATCCTTTTTAGAAAAGTCTATTCCTGTTGAAATTGTTTGGAAAGATTCCATATTACTTGAAAAATCATTAGGTTAATAAAGTATAACTCATGATGTCAGTATTGTTATCACTAAAGTGTAGCGTTGACTTTGATTCTTATCTTGGGATTTTCTCTGAATTATCATCCGTTTTCCCTCCTCTTATGTAGGTTAAAAACTTGGAAATCTGGCAGTTTTTTCCTCCTGCTTGTCTATCCCACACCTCTACAAACCTCTGAATAAACTTTGCAAGTGCTGGTTACTTACGGAAACAAAAGTGCTACAATTCAGTAACTGGAGTGAGCATTAGGGCACTTTTAATCTAAGCACAGCAATTTACAACAGAGTGCAGTTCCAAGAACCTTACATAAGCTCCGAGAACCCAGGCTAGGCTGTCAGACACCTGTCATTAAATTGGCTCCTGCCAAAGGATGACTGTGGCCCTGTCACCCTGGTCAGGCCCCTAAGTCTCATTCACACTCCTTTTAATTGGCAGGCTCCCACTCTGGGCACCTCCATGGCCCTTGTAACATTTTTTTTTTTTAAGGCAGATAACTTGACACTGCAAATTTGGCTGAGAGCCTGCTACTACGGGATGTCTTTACATCCGCCCTTGATGGTCACCTCAGTTCATACCCTTGAAATTCCTGCCTAGACAGTTTGCAAATTACATTCCAGGGCAGAAAGATGTGATTGCCTTAGAGGGATGGTCAGCCCCTTCACCTGTTCAAAGAAGGAGGATTTGATAACTGGAAAAAGAAGGGGTGAAAAGGTATTTTCCGTGGACAGGAAAGGGGAGAGAAGACTATCATCACCCTATCAGCTTTTCAGGACTTGAGGAAGCCTAGAGTGTGTGGCGTTTGGTTTCTGACACGAATGAGGCAGCAGGCTAGGGGAAACCTGATAACAGCTTTTGTGACCTTGGGGTCTGGAAACGGTTTCACTGATTGAAGTCATATAAGTTCAGCTAAATTTGAATGTGCTGTAAATATTTATCTGGCAGCCTGACATACAGTTGTTCCTGAAATTATGGGGTAGAATCTTATCTTTCCTAGCATATAATTTTTGAAATGCTCTTCTGGATGGTGTTTAAGATTATAAATATAACTGAGTTATTGTTTTGTGCTAAGCTTTTCTCAGGCTTCAAGCCTGGTTAAGAGAAGAAAGGGTGTTTTCTGGCAATTCTGTTTTCCTGAATATATTGGAGACTACAGTGAAAATCTGCTTAGAGACTAAGCCTTGGTGAAACATAAACAGTCTGCTTTGGCTAGAGCAATATATTTTTCTTCACATTTCCGGAGACGCTGGTATACAAGACCTCAGATCCAACGGGTATTTTATGTGAGAAAATTGTTAGTATGCAGCATTCCTTTCCAGTGAATTATTGAGTTGTGGGCTGCAAAATGGGCAGGAGACAAGCTAGACAAGACATCTTCAGTGAAATCATCCTTCATTGCTTCAAAAGCTACTCTAAGCCGGCCCTGCCCTGAGACACTGCAGCATAAGAAGCAGCAAGCGCACAGACCAGAGCAAGTCCCTTGAGGGGTCCCCCATCACACGTACCCCTCATCTGCCATTGATGAACACAACGTCTCAACCAGTAGGCTGGTGCCCTTTGAGGAGAACATGTGGGGGTAGGCAATAGCAGGCCAGGATGAAAGGAGTGACAAGAATGAAAATGTCCCAGGGTTAAATCTGAGACCCAAGCTGATGCTCAGCCACTATTGATGGGGTTCCATCGACTATAACATGCCATTTAATTATATAATTTTTCTCATATCTCCAGACGCTTTTATTGGGACTGCTCCTAGGTTTATTAGAAATTGCCAGGTTGGGGTGCCTGGGTGGCTCAGTGGGTAAAGCCTCTGCCTTCGGCTCAGGTCATGATCCCAGGACCTGGGATCGAGCCCCCACATCGAGTTCTCGGCTCAGCAGGGAGTCTGCTTCCTCCTCACTCTCTCTCTGCCAGCCTCTCTGTCTACTTGTGATCTCTATCTGTCAAATAAATAAATAAAATCTTTAAAAAAAAAAAAAGGAAATTGCCAGGTTGATTTAGATGTGCCACTGAAGAACTTTACCACGTGCTCCACGAAGATAGTCAACCCTGTAGCCGGCTAATACATACGTAAAATTGCTGCATTGAGAGAGATCCTATAGCTCTGTTATATAATTAACAAACCATTTTTCGTGCTGTTGATTCCTTTTGCAGTGCTTACATTCAACACTCTTTCATTAAAGATGTTTTCAGACATCAAGGTCTGAACTGCTCTGGTGATACAAAGGTGAATCAGCCATGGACCTTACTTCCAGACACTTCACAATCATATAGAGGAAGGAAGCTGAGAAGGGTCTCCAATCGAACTAATTATGATACAATTTCACAAGTAATATGTTAGCGAAATGTGTTTGAGACATGACCCAGTAGTAATCTCATCAAATGTCTTAGTTGAAGTAGGAGTAGCCAGAAATTTTAATCTTATTATGGAGTTATTTTTGGCAAGATGGGGGGTGGTGGTGTTGTGCAACAGGCTGTCTAAAATAACACATTTCCATTTAGGGCTTTCTATTCTGTTTGCTTCAAGATCAAATGAAAATGTTCAGGCAAAATTTCAAAGCCAGGCAAAATTTACATCACACATATAAGCAGACATCATAGCATAAGGTAGAGAGGGCTGATAAGTGACATGTATGTTTACCGTCCCTTCCATGCCCACTGCAGATATTCAAGTCAACTGTGGCTCTCTTTCTGAGTAAATCTGAATTTAGCCTCAGACTCCTTAAATCTATACAACCTTCTAGCAATTACTAGTAATCAATCCTAGTGAACACATTAAATGAAATTTATTATCTGAGGTATATATGTATTCTCAGGTTCTAAGGTGGAGACCACATTTGTTACTAATAGATTTCTATTTTCTGCCTTTTGCCAACTTCATTTATCAGGGATTTCAACTTTATCATCAGAAATATTCCAGATATGGGAAACAAACTGAGGGTTACAGAAGGGACGGGGGAGGGGGTGGGCCAACCAGGTGATGGGTATTAAGGAGGGCACATATTGTGATGGGCCCTGGGTGTTATATGCAACTAATGAATTGTTGAGCACTACATCAAAAAACTAATGACATACTATATGTTGGCTAACTGAACAAAATTTAAAAAAAAAAAAAAACATTCCGGATAACTGCAAAATCAGTAAGAAATGTGTAGGTTATCAATGAAAGAGTTCTATATTACCACAAAACCTGTGTGGGGTTAATTCTACCTATTTAGGATTAGATTACACCATTGAGGTGCTCAAAAAAGTCCATAATAACCCCAAATCATAGTGTTTGTAAGTGTAAATGAAAAATACAATAATAATAAAATAATAAGAGGAAGAAGAAGATCCCATAGTATTTAAATATCTCCAGAAATATTATTATTATAGCATCACTTCATCTTATATGAAAATTCTACTTGTTGGCTTAGGTCATCTTTAGTTCTTTATCAAAAAATTCTCTGCAGATCTTGGTCACTCCATGGGGCAGCTGTAGTTCCTGTGGTGGGAAAACATTGCTCCCTTCATAATAACACAGATACCCATGACAGTTTCAGCAAGGAAGACAGTGGAAGACAGTACAGAAGTGGAAATTAAATGGCTTTACCTGGAAAAGACATCCATCACTTCAGATTTCAATATATACTACAAAGCTGTAGAGATCAAAACAGTGTGATACTAGTAAAAAAATAGGACACATAGATCAATAGCATAGAATAGAGATCCCAGAAATAAGCCCATGTTAATGTAGTAAATTAGTCTATGAAAAAGGAGGGAAGAATATACAAGGGGAAAAAACAATCTCTTCAACAAATGGTGTTGGGAAAACTGGCCCACTTTCTCACATCATATACAAAAATAAACTCAAAATGGTTTGAAGACCTGAATGTTAGACCTGAAACCATAAAACTCTTAGAAGAAAACATAGGCAATAATATATTTGATATTAGCCATAGAAACATTTATTCTAGGCATGTCTCTTCAGGCAAGGGAAACACAAGCAAAATTAAACTATTGGCATGACACCATAATAAAAAACTTCTGTATGGCAAAAGAAACCAACAACAAAAAGACAAGGAAACCTACTGAATGGGAGAAGATATTTGCAAATGATATAGTCAAAAAGGTATTAACATCCAAAATATATAAAAAGCTTATGTAACTCAACACCAAAACTAATCTGATTTAAAAATTTGCATAGGACCTGAATAGACATTTTTCCAAAGAAGACATACAAATGACCAGCAAACACGTAAAAGATGTTCCATATCACTCATCATCAGGGAAATGCAAATCAAAGCCACAATGAGGAGCAATCTACATCTGTCAGAATGGCTAGAATAAAAGATATGTTATACAAGTATTGGCGAGGATGTGGGGAAAAAGGAACCCTTGAGCACTGTTGGTGGGAATGCTAACTGGTGCAGCCACTGTGAAAAACAGTATGGAATTTCCTCAAAAAATTAAAAGAATTAATGTATGATTTGGTAGTTTCACTATTTGGTATCTACCCAAAGAAAATGCAAACACTAATTTGAAAATATATATACACCCTTGTGTTTATTGCAGCATTATTTACAATAGCCAGGATATAGAAAGAACCCAAGTGTCCATCATTTGATGAATGAATAAGGAAGATGTGCCGTGTACACACACACACACACACACACACACACACACGTGCGTGTGTGCGTGCACATGCAATGCAATATTACTCAGCCATAAAAAAATGGGATCTTGTCATTTGTAACAACATGGACCCAGAGAGTTTAATGCTAAGTAATATAATCCAGACAGAGAAAGAAAAATACCATTTGATTTCACTCATCTGTGGAACTTAAGAAACAAAACAAATGAACAAACAAAGATAAAAGAGACAAACTCTTAAATACAGAGAACTAGCTGGTGGTTGCCAGATCAAACATGAATGGGGAGAAGGGTGAAATAGATCAAGGGAATTAAGAATACACTTATCCTAACACTTATTCTATGAGCACTGAGTCATATACAGAATTTTTGAATTATTGTATTGTATACCTGAAACTCATATAATGTTGTATGTTAACTTCACTCTTATTTTATTTTTGTTTGCATCAAAAGAGTGGGTTAGAGTTCTAAGCAGAACTGTTGTATGGATAACTAACGGGTGGAGCCAAAGCCATATGCCCTTTTCATTGTGCAAAGAAGTATGGGAAAATGAATTCAATTTTCTCTCATATAAGACAGATCCTCAAAAAATGGTGATTGTCACCAACACAACATTCTCCGTCATAAGATCTTCCCCTGAGGATACTACTCTCTTAGCATTAACTCCGTAGTTTACATTAGAGTTCAATTTTTGGGTGTACAATCTATGGCTTTGGGAAAATGTGTAATGATGTTTTTCATCAATAGAGTATCATACAGAAAATTTCCATCATTATAGTATCATACCCTAAAAATCCTCTGTGCTTCACCCATTCATCCCTTCCCCCCACCCCATCTCCTAGTAACCACCAATCTTTTTACTGTTTCTACAGTTTGTCTTTTCCAGGATGTCTTATAGTTGGAATCATATAGTATGTAGCCTTCTCAGACTGGCTTTTTTCATTAAATTATTTTCATTAAATTATTTTCTTTATAACACTGAATAATAGTGCATTGTCTGGATTGTACCAAGTTCATTTATCCATTCACCTACTGAAGGACATCTTAATTACTTCCAAGGTTTGGCATAAGGGAAGGTGTTACAAACATTTGTATGCAAGTTTTTGTGCGGTCTACTAGACTTTGAATACTTCAAACAGGAACAAAATCTCCCTTTTTTTTTTTCCCTTATCCAACATACTAACTACGATTTTATGTGGAATACTAAGTCCATACTCAGCATAGACTCTCAAAAATGCTTGGTGAGTGCAAATAAATCAGTAAGGGTAAATGGACCAACCTATAAATTCCATTGCTTTCATTCCAACAATAATTGACTTTTATTAAGCACTTGCTTTATTCCAGGTTCTATATTAAGTACTTTATGTGTTTTATTTCCTTTAACTCATACAAGATCATTAAGCATATAGTTCTTTTTTTTAATATTTTATTTATTCATTTGACAGACAGAGATCACAAGTAGGCAGAGAGGCAGGCAGATAGAGAGGAAGGGAAGCAGGCTCCCTGCTGAGCAGAGAGTCCGATGCGGGGCTCAATCCCAGGACCCTGGGACCATGACCTGAACCGAAGGCAGAGGCTTTAACCCACCGAGCCACCCAGGTGCCCCTTGCATATAGTTCTATTACTCCAATTTTGCATATGATGAATTAAGCCTACAGAGGGTAAGCAGCTTGCCTAAGATTACACACATGACTCATGGCTAAGTCAAGATTAAAACCTAAGCAAAGTGAACTCCAGAATTTAACCACTACTCCATAGTGCAGTCATGCTCACTTTAATAATAACTCAGATAGACTGTCAAAAAGAAAGTGCCCAAGATCCATGAAGAAAAATTGGTAAAAATAACTTGCCTTAGAAAAGAAAAGCTGGTTTATGGGTTAGTAGAAGGATATCCATTTTATTAACTAATATTGCACATCTCTTCTAAGCCAACATGGAAGGATGGCCTATGACACACTGAAGAGAGGTTGTGTGCCAGCTCTAACTTTAGTATCATTTCACAATGCAACATCAAATTTCCTAGGGGGAAAAACACAGAATATGGGCAAATTAACAACCTAATTTTGCTATTATTATTATTGAAACATAAGTTCAGTCATGAGAGAAAGACTGATTTTATTCATATTCATTAAAAATACATAAAACAATGCATTGCCTCTAATCACACTATTGGAAATATGAAAAAATTTATTACACAATACTGCAGTAGGGGAAAATATAAACATATTTTGCATAATATACATATATACATAATATACATAATATACATATACATAATAAACATAAACATATTTGACTTAAGCAGGGATGTTAGCTAGATTTTTTTTAAAAACCCACAAATTTTTAACTTTAAAAACCTGTTTTGAAGAAGTATATACCAGAAATTTAAAGATTAGTATGTATAAACTGTACTCACTAATGGTGGTTCCTGTGTAAACTTGCAATAAAGTTAATAGTTGTAGTAGGTAAAGAAATAGCCCCAAATGTACCTTATTACATAAACCTCTCTATCAAGAGGATGCTATGGTGGTGGGAGTAACTTGGCAATTTATTTTAAGAACAATTTTGTTTGTATCACTTAAATGTGTCCCAATTTGACATGAAAGCTTTCTCAGTGATAGGGTACTAGAATATTGATGAGAGTTTATGGGAACCTGATTTTCACTAAGTTCATCACAATGTGAAATTCATCACCTCACAGATATGCAAAAAAAATAAAAGCATACAAAAATTACTGATAATTATATATAGCTTTCTATTAAAAATTATACATTTATTAGAATCCCATTTGTCTCTAACACATTTATCTTAATTTGGAGCTATTTGATTAGAAATGTTGGTTATTTTTGATGTGGAATTAGTGGTCTCACCTTTGGAATCTAAATAGGACCTCAGCTATTAAGAATGTTCATAAATGGCAATTGATAAATTATATGGGCTAGAGTATTTTTGAAGGGAACTGGAAAGATGAGTTGAAGCATTCCTTGGTTGTCAAGCCTTCTGAGTTCAAACACTAATGTGAACACTTTTATTGTGAATGCCTGGGCACATCACTTAACCTTTCTGTGTTTCTATTTTCTTATCTACGTGATGAGGCTAATAATACTGATTGACCTCATAACATTTAATTAGGCCATTGGAAAGCTCTTTGAAAATGCTAAGTATCATTTGTTGGCACTTAGCTTCTTGAAAGGTTCATGTTTTTAACACACTGTGGTTTGAGGATGTGTTGGTACAATTCCTGCCAACTTCTTGTTTCTCTGCCATATCTTTACTGAGCTCCCTTTGAAGTTGATGGGAATTAGGGTGATTGAAGGCACTTAGGGGAGGCTGCAGGGATGAGAACGTGTTCTCTGGCATGTTTAGGACTTTTTCCTTATTAAAAAAAAATGCTATACTTCTAAATGGAAAAGGAGCTTGAACACTTCTCATTGGTTTGTGAGTGAGTAAATCTATGATTGCTCACAGAGCTTAGACCCTAGAGGAAGAGATTTTTTGGCAAAGAGAATGAAAATTTTACATTGTTTGAAAAAAATTTAACACACCCACTTTTAGGACACATAAAGAATAGCAGGTTCCTCCGGGGGAGGATTGTGGCTTTTATTTTCTTTGCAGAGCACATAGTCACTACCTAATACATGCTTGGTAAATAAATGCATGGTGAATGGGCAAAAACTACTATAGAAGTAGCATAGTACATGGTAATTATCATATTATATAACATTAATGCAGGTTCTAGAATATATTTTTGTTACTACTTTTTAACTCCTTTTATGTGCGTTTCCTTTATATTATAGCATTAATCAGAATGCTTGTCACAGCATTTACAGAAATGTGTTTTATTACATACTTCTATTCAAAGTTTTTTTTTAAAGTTTTTTTTTTAAAAAGTTTTTTTAAAAAAGTTTTTTTTTTTTAAATTACATATCTTTGGAAAATTATCATATTCTCTTAATTCCCATTCTAGACAATTTCAACAGCCTTCTAGAAGTTCTCTTTGTTGTTTTTTTTTCTTTGTTTTTTTTTTTTTTTTATTTTTATGTATTTATTTGACAGAGAGAGACACAGCCAGAGAGGAAACACAAGCAGCGGGAGTGGGAGAGGGAGGAGCAGAGTTCCCACTGAGCAGGGAGCCCAATGCGGGGCTCAATCCCAGGACCAGGAGATCATGACCTGAGCTGAAGGCAGAGGCTTAAGACTGAGCCACCCAGGAACCCCAAAAGGTTCTCTTCTTTCTAATCTTTTCCTAGATCCATTTAACAATCCACTGCCAAAAGAATCTTTCTTAAACATTACTTTCATTATGCCAGGCATTTGAAAAGACTTCAACGGCTTATTGTTTCTTTTATGTCATACCTATCTCCAAAACAGTGATTTTGAAATGCCTATTATAGTCTAAATTGTGTCCCCCCCAAATTTCATGTTGATATTCTAACCCCCAGTACCTCACAATGTAACTGTATTTGGACATAGGGTTTTTAAAGAGGTTATTAACTTAAAGTGAGGTCATTAGAGTGGACCATAATCTAATATGATTTGTGTTCTTCTAAAGGAAATTTGGAGGTGCAGAGGGAAGACCATTTAAAAACAGAGGGAGATATTTTAAATTATTAGCTCTTCTCGTTGTATGGACCTTTTCAGTAAGATTTTAGTGTCCCTCTACAGCTCTTACTTATAGTCTTTGGTTTAAAATCTAATTTGTCTGACATAAGAATTACTACCCCAGCTTACTTTTGAGGTCCACTGGTGTGACAAATTGTTCTCCATCCCCTTACCTTCAATCTGGAGGTGTCTTTGGGTTCAAAATGAGTCTCTTGAAGACAGCATATGGATGGGTCCTGCTTTTTTATTCAATCTGACATCCTGTGTCTCTTGATGAGATTATTCAGCCTGTTCATATGGAAAATAACTATTGAAAGATATGAATTTATTGCCATTGTATTTCCTATAAAGTCCCTGTTTCTGTGTGTTTTCATTTCTTTCTGGTCTATGTGAATCTTGGGGTTTCTCTTCAATTACAGAATGCACTTTAATATTTCTTGTAGGGCTGGCTTGGTTGTCACATATTCTTTCAGTTTCTGCCTGTCCTGAAAACTCTATCTCTCCATCTCTTCTGAATGACACTCTTGCTGTGTAGAGTATTCTTGGCTGCATGTCCTTTTCATTTAGTACCCTGAATATGTCCTGCCAGCCCTTTCTAGCATGCCAGGTCTCTGTGGACAGGTCTGATGCTATTCTGATGTTCCTCCCTCTGTACATAAGAAATCTCTTCCCCCTAGCTTCTCTAAGGACAGCTTCCTTGGCTCTAAGATTTGCAAGCTTCACTATTACATGTTGGGTTGTTGCTCTATTTTTATTGATTTTGGGAGAGGCTCCCTCTTCCTCTTGGACTCAAATGTTTGTTTCCTTCTCCAGATTTAGGAAGTTCTCAGCTATGATTTGCTCAAAAATACCTTTTAGTCCCCATCCCCCACCCTGGGGAACCCAATAATTCTGAGATTGAAGCATTTCATGGCATTGTTGATCTCTTTGAGTCTAATCTCATGTGCCATTAGCTGAATATCCCTTTTTTCTTACACCATACACAAAGATAAACTCAAAATGGATGAAAGACCTCAATGTGAGACAGAAATCCATCAAAATCCTAAAGGAGAACATAACCAGTAACCTCTTTGACATTGGACATAGCAAATTCTTTCAAGACACATCATCTCTAAAGGCAAAGGAAACAAAAGCAAAAATCAACTTTTGGGACTTCATCAAGATAAAAACTTTTGTACTTTTGTACAGCAAATGAAACAGTCAACAAAACTAAGAGGCAATCCACAGAATGAGAGAAAATATTTGCAAATGACATTTAGGATAAAGGGCTGATATCCAAAATCTGTAAAGAACTTAATCAAACTCAACACCCAAAAGACAAAAAAATCTGGTAGGAAATGGGCAGAAGACATGAACAGACACTTCTCCAAAGAAGACATACAAACATGTATGACACATGAAAACATCACTAGCCATCAGGGAAATACAAATCAAAACCACAATGGGATATCACTTTACACCAGCTGGAATGGCCAAAATTAACAAGAGAGGAAACAACAAGTGTTAGCGAGGTTGTGGAGAAGGGGGACCTTCTTGCACTGTTGGTGGGAATGCAAGCTGATATGGCCACTCTAGAAAACAGTATGGAGCTTCCTCAAGACAGTAAAAATAGAGCTACCCTAGGACCCAGTGACTGCACTACTAGGTATTTACCCCAAAGATACAGATGTTGTAAAAAGAAGGGGCAAATGCACCCAAATGTTCATAGCAGCAATGTCGACAATAGCCAAACTGTGTGAGGAACAAAGATGCCCTTCAAAAGATGAATGGATAAAGAAGATGTGGTACATATACACAATGGAATATTACTCAGCCATCAGAAAGGGTAAATAGCCATCATTTTCATCAACATAGATAGAACTAGAGGGGATTATGCTAAGAGAACTAACTTAAGCAGAAGAAGACAATTATCATATGGAACATATGTGGAACATAAGGAATAGCGTGGAGGACCACAGTGGAGGGGAAGGAAACTGAATGGGAAGAAATCAGAGATGGAGACAAACCACGAGAGACTCTGGATTCCCAGAAACAAACTGAGGGTTGCAGAGGGGAGGGTGGTGGGGGGATAGGTTGTTCAATTGACGGGTATTAGGGAGGGCACATGATGGGATGAGCACTGGGTGTTACACACAATTAATGAATCATTGAACACAACAACAACAACAACAATAACAAACAGAGGGAGAGGACAACCATCTATAAACCAAGGAGAGAGGTCTCTGAAGAAATCAACCTTGCTGACACCTTGATCTTAGATTTGTGGTACAGAACCATGAGAAAATAAAGTTTTGTTAAGTCACCTAGTCTATGGTATTTTGCTATGACAACCTGAATAAACTAATATCCAAAACATAGAACCCCACATGGTTTTAGTTTTCTCTCTAAAGATAACTTGAATTTTAGTCATCTGGATAAATCAAAATCATTATTTTCTTGTGATCACAACTTTCCTTTTCTCTATGTCATTTTCCCATTATAAAACCACCATAATTCCCTATAGTCCAAAGGAAAAAACACTGAATAAGAGACAGAGAATTCTTTTACTGATCTCAGGACCTGGGCATGTCATGTTTCTCTCCAAAATGAGGAAAATTATATACCTGCTTTTCCCACTTCAAAGGTGTATAAGCTTTGGAAGGATCAAATAAGATGATGCATAATGGACATATTTACAAAATTGGGAAAGTCAACTTCTTGCCTTCCAAATTCTGTTCAGCTGCAAGTAACAAAGATCTTCAATGTACATGCTTAGCTATACCCTCCTTAATCTAGAGTCTGAGTTTGCGAAACCCTACCAACAGGTAGAATATGGCATTAGTTTTCCAACTAAATCTCTATCTAATAGGCTCAGTGTAAATTCCTTGGGCATTCGCATCTCCTCCTTAGAGTTTCCGACAATGATGGCCCAATCTTTATTGTTTGGCTTCAGCCTTCTTTCTTACTTTATATTCAAGGTCACTGTTATAAATTTGACCCTGCTCCAAACAATAATCTACTTGATTTAGGACATTTCCTGGCACTCTATTCAATTCTTTCTACCCCCTCCACCAGGAGGTTAGACCCTGTCCTTGGATCTTGGACACTGGGACTCAGTTTTAAACTGGAGGTCTATCCCCCAAATCAGGACAACCCCTGACATGGTTTTGTCTTTTGATGACACTTACTGTTGTGGACTGAATGTTTATATCACCCTAAACTCATATGTTGTAGTCCTAAGGTGATGGTATTTGGAGGTGGCATCTTTGGGTGTCATAATTAGGTCATGAGAGTAGAGACCCCATGATGGGATTAGTGGAAGAAGAAGAAGGAGGATGAAGAGGAGGAGGGGGAGAGGGGAAGAGAAGGGGGAAAAGAAGGGGGAAGAGGAGGGGAAGAGGAGGAGGAAGAGGAGGAGTTAAAGGAAAAAAGGAGGAGGAGAAGAAGATGAAGAAGAGTTAGAAGGAGAGGATAAAGAAGAAAGCTAGCTCTCTTTTTCTCTACAGTGTGAGGATACAACAAAAGAAGATGGCCATGTACAAATCAGGAAAAGGGCCTTTACCAAGAACCTAACTGTGCTGGCGTTCTGGTCTAGCACTTCTATTTTCCCAAACTGCAGGAAATGAATGTTCATTGTTAAGCTACCCAGTCTATGGTATTCTGCTATCACAGACCAGACTGACTAAGGCATTTGCCATTAATAAGATCAGATATCCTGTGTCTGAGTAATAGCATGAATCAACCCATTTAGATATTGTGATTTGACCTTGAGACCACCCCTCCAGGGCTAACCCCACTGTTAGGTGAGCCCTTTGTACCTGTTCTTCTCTTTACACTTACTGCTCTTGCTCTAATACTGTGTTCCACTGCAACAAACTTCAAGACAACTTATATATGATCCTTCTTATTTTATAATGGAAGGGATTCTTCTTATTTTATAATGGAAAATCAAAGGTAAGCTCAGTTCCTGCTTTTCTAGGAAGTGTCCTCTGATTTCTCTCTTACAAATATTTCTCTCTTACAAATATTGAACTCTTATTTTCAGTCTATATTAAAAAATTTAGCCCTTGGGGTGCCTGGGTAGCTCAGTGGGTTAAAGCCTCTGCCTTGGCTCGGGTCATGATCCCAGGGTCCTGGGATCGAGCCCCATATCAGGCTCTCTGCTCAGCATGGAGCCTGCTTCCTCCTCTCTGCCTGCCTCTCTGCCTACTTGTGATCTCTATCTGTCAAATAAATAAATAAAATCTTTAAGAGAAAAAAATTAGCCCTTAATAATGCAATTGATCTCATACTCTTTGTGAAATTTTTCATGTGAATTAATTTTCTTTTAACTAGATTATGAAGTCTAAATGACATACTTTTACTGGGTATATGGTCTGAGTATAACAAAATATAAAACTTCAAATGACTTTCAAAATTTAAAATACTCATTTTTGGGGCACCTGGGTGGCTCAGTGGGTTAAGTCTCTGCCTTTGGCTCAGGTCATGATCCCAGGGTCCTGTGATCGAGCCCCACATCGGGCTCTTTGCTCAACAGGGAGCATGCTTCCCTTCCTCTCTCTCTGCCTGCCTCTCTGCCTACTTGTGCTCTCTCTGTGTCAAATAAATAAATAAATAAAAATCTTTATAATATATATATATATATAAAATACTCATTTTTTTCTTGCTTATTGTCTTTTTTTTCTTTTTATGAACATAAGTTTCAACTCTAGGCTACACAAATACATTTTGTCATATCTTTTTTAGGTTATTTTTGATATTCATAAGTTTAAAGTTTCATGTAATTATTCTGTCAGTGGTTTTCATTTTATATTTATGCTAAGAAAAGCCTTCATTTTCATATATTCAGTTGAATATTAGAATACATTTTCTTTTAGGTCTTATGTTTTATTGCTTTAATTCTGTAATTCACACAATGCATTATTAAATTTGTAAATGCATACACACACTTAATATGCATCAGAAAAGAATGGCAGGAAACATCAGAATAGTAATATGATTATTTGATCAAGTCTGGAGCGTGATTGCTCTGTTTTTTTCCCACATTTTTATATATAATTTTATTTCTATACATAATTTTATTTTATTTTTTTATACATAATTTTATTAATATTTCTTTAATATATATTAATTCCTCTTCTAAAATTAAAAAAATGAAGTAGCTAAGAAAAGAAAATTTGAAATTTACCTATTTCTGTGCTTTCTTCTATTGTTACATTTAAAAATATTTTTCCTGAGTTTGTAGTTTATTGATCCCTCTGCATTTCTCTCTAATTTTTTCTTATATCTTTTATTAGCTTTTCTTAAAGTAGATCAAGAAAAGTGAAATGATTAAGTAAATGTGTGTAGAGTCTGAAAAAATAGAGACCCTAAATTCAAAGACCCTAAACATTGTTTTAATAGGAATAGAGTATACTATGGTAAAAGGAAAAATCTGTATCAAGAATACATTATATGTATTCTGGGGCTAATAATACATTATATGTTTATAAAAAATTAAAAAATTTTAAAAATAACATGACATTACAAATTTCAAAATGAAAAAAAAAAAAGAATTCTGAGATAAAGCTTATTTCTGGCTCATAATATATGTCCATTTTAAGTCAGCAGGGGGCTCAACACACCACAGCCACACATGAGCCTTAACTGACAGAGAGGCCAGGATCTCAAACATTTTTATGGATCACCTTGCTGAAATAGAAGCCCTCTGGAGAGTATATCACCAGCAGTTAAATATTCCTCAAGGAAGTGACACAGGTTACTTGTACTCACAACTCATTGGCCAGAATTAGTCACGTGGCCCTAAAACACATGGAAAAGAAAGTTCAATCTTACTACAAGCCAGAGGGTAGAGGAATAGAAATATTTGGTAAATAGCACTAAAAACTTCTTCTGAAACTATTTAAACATTTAGCTAAAAATAGTTCTAGTGTAAATTTTCAAATACTATGATTATATTGTGACTTAAGGAAATAAAAAGAAAACTTTCATTTAAAACATTTGTATTTTCCTTTGTGTTTATGAAAAAATAGGGATATATTGAAAGTCTTCAAATTAAAACCATTATAAATAAACTGCCTATCTAGTTGTGAAAATAATAGCTTATAAACCCAGATTGTTATATATTATTTACTGAAAATGAAAATGTGATTAAGGATGTCACATTAGCAATTATTTTCAACTTTTAATTCTGTTAACTAATTTAAATAAATTGGAGAAAAATGGATTTAAAAAGAAAATGATTGTTTTTGTGCAAATCATTTGATAGACAAAACAATGGTATCATAAAACACTTAAATTCTTGGACAGAAATTGTGATAGAATATCCTTAAATTTCTCACAGGAGTACCCAGTAATTTAAAGAATTATATAAAATTAGAAGATAATTGAATCGTTGGATATAATAAGAAAAATATTCAAAATCAACAACAAACCCATGCTAAGACTAAGGATTGAGCTAGTTTCCAGGTCACCTTAATTATATATGTGACTCTGAGAGTCAAGTTTTGAAGGTTTCATAAGTCCTTGAAAATATCCCCTAATCTGAAATCTGATATTTTCCCACAACATTAAGGGAATGTCTTAGATAAAAATGCTTAAAGGAAAGAACCCAACAACTTCTTCCCAATTATTTTTCATTGAAGTATTTTCAGTGACCTTGCCAAAACAAAATAAATTTTACTCCAATAGGTTTAATAAAAAAATAATAAATGATTGTATCATTTTGTTCTTTTCCTACTAGGGAGATGTCTTCACCCAATCTTTAGTCTCTGAAAGTATTTTTCCAGGGAGGCGAATCATATGAATTCATTTATAAAGCTTAAAATGTCCAAAGTGGTGTCATTAAACCACTAATATATGTCTATAGGGGAAACATTCCCCTGAGACCTGCTGCTGTTCATAAACCACTTCATCTGTGATCTCATATTTTATATTTTCAGCAGAACACCTCTTGTATATTACAATCCCTTATTTGCTTGGAGGCGCTCCATTATTCTCCATGTCAACTGTAGTCAATGCCAGATTTGTGATGTATTCATTCCTCTCTCTTTAAGAATAGAAAGGATATGTAAGTATCAGTTTACATTACTATGTTACCAGGAGTCACTAAAGAAGAGGTCCATGATGGACCTACCCCCCACACACAAAATCCCCAACACAATTTGTTGAGAAATGTCTGTATTCAGATCTGAGTACTTCACTAGTTGACAAATTAAAGCAGTAAACAATAGAATGGAAGTTTTGCATTACACATTATTCTTTGAAAGTTAAATAAGAGAACATTTAAATTACGAAGGGAGAGAAATTGGAATCATTTGGCAAGCAAAATATTTTTTATTATTATGAGATTGGAAGATTGATGGAGTGTGTGGGAGTTGTAGGAGATCATTCCAGATGTAAGGAGTTGCAGCAAAGATGACTGTGACAAGGAGAGTGGCAAGAGTATCTGATGGCTTTGGAAAGAGTTCAGGCATTAGATACTCTGAGAACGGTGAAAAGTACCATAACTTTGATGTAGCAGATAAATGAGATTATAGTATAAATATTGAAAATAAAGTTATTTAAAGTGGATCTTAAAATTATTGGGAAACCAGGTCTTCATACATCTGAGGGAACAAAAAATAAGGATTCAGTAGCATCGGGTACTTGGATTTTGGTAGCCACTGAAGAGGATCATTGGAGTAATACAAAAGAAAGTCTTTCAAAAAGTTCAGTGGAAGTGGGTATAATGAGAAAGGGTAAATGTGAGTCATTTAAAACTGACATGGTAGATGGTTTTGTCTATAGAATATAATGCAGGAGGAAAATGTTAAGAGATGCTTCAGGACTACTGTGTAATTTTATACAGAACCACCAGGTATGAGGTATGCATTACGGATGGTAAAGGCAACAACAAAAAATTGCACTGGTATCTATTAGAATAGAGGTAAGGCTAAAAAATAAAGAATATAGATCTAACTTAGAAATTAATATCAAAATTTTAATACAGAAAGGTACAAACAGGAAATCAAGGTCTACAACAATGGTTGATGTTAGACTTATTCACTCTACTGATTTATTCAAAAAATAGTTTGTGCTTATAATTGTGATACCATGCCAGTTCTAAGGAAAAACACAATGATGCACTTCACCTTTCAATGGATGGAGGCTGTTGTTATATAGTGAAATCAGTATCAAGAAGAAAGGAATTCATTTCCTCATTCTGACATGAACCAGGTGTATCATCAGGGACAAGTCACCTTCTCAGTGTTCATTTCCTCATATGTAAAAAGAGAATTGTAAATGTAGCACAGCATGCTATTATTCATCAATACCCACTGCTTTCTTCTATGGGAGTAAAACTCACAATTTTTAGCCTGGAAAATATCCCAAATAAAGTGGCATTTTCTATCCTCCCTTGTAAATAGGTGTGGCCGTTTAATTAAGTTCTGAATGTACAGATGGTCCCCAATTTATAATGGCTCAACTTATAATTTTTTGACTTTATGATGGCATGAAAGCAATATGCATTCAATAGAAGCCATACTTAGAATTTTGAATTTTGATATTTCCTGGGCTGGTGATATGAGGTATAATACTTTCTTGATGCTCTTCAGTGGTAGCAAGCCACAGCTCCCAGTCGGCCACAAAATCGTGAGGGTAAATAACTGATACTCATTCTATATTTACAATCATTCTATTTTTCACATTCAGTATAGTTTTTAACAAATTACATGAGTTATTCAACACTTTATTATAAAATAGGCCTTGTGTTAGATAATTTTGACTAACTGTAGGCTAATATAAGTGTTCTGAGCATATGTAAGGTAAACTAGGCTGAACTATGATGTTATACTTAACATCATAGATGTTAGATGTATTTAATGCATTTTTAATTTAATAGGTTTGTTGGTACATAACCCCATTATAATTCAAAGAAGATTTTGACTTATTTAGGAGTAACTAGGAATGTAATGTGGCAGCTTTAAGTAACTTTCCTTAAAAGATGACTGATGTGAGCCCATTGACATGTTATTCTTCAAATCTTTCCCTATCATGCTTCCTGGAATGCAGATATGATGGCTGGAGCTCCAGCTACTCTCTTGGGCAAGGAGGACAGACACTTTTTTTTTTTTTTTAAAGATCGATTGATTGATTTGACAAAGAGAGAGAGTGTGTAAGCACAAGCAAGGGGAACAGCAGAGGGAGATGGAAAAGCAGGTTCCCCATCAAGCTGGAAGCCTGACATGGGGCTCAATCCCAGGACTGTGGGATCATGACCTGAGCTGAAGCCAGGCACTTAACCGACTGAGCCACCCAGGAGCCACAGGACAGCCACATCTTAAGGATGGTAGAATAATGATCCTGATAGGAGCCTGATTCCTTGAGAACTTCATGAGGCAGAGTTAATGTATCAGCTTTCAGACTTGTATGCAATAGAAAAAATAGATCTGTATCTTGCTTAACTCTGTATTCATAGCCGAACCTAATCTTGATAATACACCTGCCCTGTAGTATATTAGGAATGTTAAATAAAATATTGGATATAAAAACTACTTTTGAAATTTTGGTACATAATGGGAACATAATAAATTATAGGTGATTTAGTGAATCTATATTAACCAAAAATATTTAAAATGACTTTAGGTTAGCATCAATATGTAGCTCACTGGCAGTTCAGATCTAAATAAAAAAAGTATATATCTTGGGGCGCCTGGGTGGCTCAGCTGGTTAAGCCACTGCCTTCAGCTCAGGTCATGATCCCAGAGTTCTGGGATCTAGTCCCACATTAGGCTCCCTGCTCCATGGGGAGTCTGCTCCCTCTGACCTTCTCCCCTCTCATGCTCTCTCTCACTGTCTCTCTCTCAAATAAATAAATAAAATGTTAAAAAAAATTAAAAAAATTATCTTGAGATTGCTTGAAATAAGTGAAAAAGTGGAATAAAATAAGTAGAGGAAAAAATAATGGGGGCACCTGGGTGGCTTAGTGGGTTGAGCTGCTGCCTTCGGCTCAGGTCATGATCTCAGGGTTCTGGGATCGAGTCCCGCATCGGGCTCTCTGCTCAGCGGGAAGCCTGCTTCCCTCTCTCTCTCTCTGACTGCCTCTCCATCTACTTGTGATCTCTCTCTGTCAAATAAATAAATAAAATCTTAAAAAAAAATAATGAAGGCAAGAGGTGAGTTGAGTTAAACTACAAAGAGGTCAGCTGTCACCACCTTAATGAAGCCTTCATTGTTTACTTACAACTATCATTTTTCTCCTTTGTGCCCACAAAATACTTGAACCCCAAACTATACATTACTGTCCCATTTTATGACTGTTTGACCATGTCATTCATCCTCCAGAGCAATACTGAACACCTACTCCATGCCAGGTTATGGGTAACTCAAAGGGGTAGTTAGAACTTGAGGCTTATATAGCATCTGAACAAAGAGCAATGGATCTGTAGAAAAGTAACAAGACAAAGAAAGAGGGGTTTAGGTTTTTAGGGGCAGCAAACTGTGGGAAGGTAATTATATTGGGGAAACAAATGGAAGATAAGGATTATTTAGTAAAGTTTGTTGGTGCATGTTCATCTAAATGCCATCTTGTTGTCTCTGGTGATAAGGTCATTATAAACTTCTTGGTATGGGAAGGGGGTGGGGACACAACTACTTAAGAGCAATTTATGTTCTACTTTCAGGAAGATTGGAGGAGGCCAGAGAGCTCAGAGTATGTCTGTTTTTTTCTGAATTACCTTCAGCTGAAAAAAATCTTTATGTCAGAATGGCATATTTTGGGATAACATTCTCTGAACCCCTTTAGTAACATCATTCCCCCTTGCTAAAGATAAGTTTAGGGATATGAAGATCCCAGTAATGGGAAAGCTAAGAGAATCACAGAAATATCAACCTTGGGAGATTCTAGGTGATGAAGTTTTTGAGCCTCTGAATTTACCTTATAACTCTCTACATTGGACCTCTCATTAAATGTGTACAAATAAACACCTGTATTGCTAAAGTCATCTTTATTGGGTATTCTGTTACTTAGGGCTGAAAGCACTGAAATTGGCATATTCTTTCTTATTGGCAGAATAAAACCTGAACTCCTTTGACACAGTAGATAAGATGCTTTATTATGTGGCTATCTATCTTTCAACTTGATTTCTTCCCCTACCCTCTTCCTGCCCTGCACCCTACATACTACGTTTAGGTCTAGACATTTAGAACTTCCTTTCCTTATACACAGTGCTGTGTCATATCTTTATACAGAGTAATTTTGACTCACTTATATCAGCTGGGGTTGGATCACCTACATATATCAGGAATGGAATATAGTGAATTAAGTAAATAGGGTTTGTTTCCCCTTCATAATAAGACTTTGAGATGTAGGTAGTTGAAAGCCAGAATATCAGTTCTAGAAATTACTAAGGATCAAAGCTCCTTCTAGCTTCCTGTTCCATTACATCTTGTGAAGGGTTTACATTGCATGGTTTCAGGATGACTACTGTGCTTCCAGACAGTGCATCTGGATTCCAGGCAGGAAGAAACAAAAAACAAAAGGAAAGTCTGTGTACTAAGTAAGCCTGTTAGTTTTTATCAGAAATATCACCTTTTTTCTGGAAGCTCTACCTCAGAGACTTCTGTCTATATCCTCATTGATCAAACTATCAGTGAGGGAACTTGGAAGACTGAATATTTTTAACTGAATTAGAGTTCTGAAAGTAAGGCAGATAAGAAAAAGACATTTTGAGTAAACGACTAGGAATATCCATCTATGTTTCCATTGCACCTTTACTTTGATTACAATACTAGATAGAAAAGATAATTTATATCTATATCTGGCTCTCTATGAGACTATTCCTGAGGGCAGTATGTAAGTCAGGACCTCAACAGGAAAAGAATTGGACAAAAGGGGTATCTAAAGAGAGTTTAAAGAGGGAACTATTTGCAAATGTGTGGACAGGATTATGGGAAGAAGAGATAGTAAAACACCCGGAGATTAACAACAGAGGGCAGAATTATTACCCAAAGCCTAAAGGGGCAAGAAAATCAGCTGCTACAGGGTGAGAGCTGAAGCAGCAGGAGCTGTGGCTGCGGGTAGAAGGATTCAGCCTGAGACAATTTACAGCCTGTGACACATGGATCAGGAAGAATAAATAACCTGTCTTTCCCCCTTATTCCAGGTAGTACCTCCCACTGGGCAAACTCAACAGGGAACCAGAGGGCAGACCTAGCTTCTGGGACTGAAGGCGAGGTAGAGAAAGGCAGAGATGGATTTTGATGTGTAAACAGAGAACAATCAGCACAGGTGGGTATCATTTTTAAGGTACCGTACCTAGTAGAGTGCCTGGAATACAGTAGTGCTCTATAAATATTTTCAAAGTAAGTATTATTGAATGGATTAAGAGGAGGAAAATACGCTTCCAACATATGAATTGCCCAAGAATTTATAGAGCTTTATTCTCTAACCAACTCAGGAATAAAGCAGATTTTTTCATTTCAAAAAAAAAAATTTATAGAGCTTTAAACATGAATTAGAAGGGGTGATTTGACCCTTGGAAATGAATGGCTTGGGGAGCATTCCAAATCACCAAGTGTCTTTGAGGCACAATTTGTTCTGGATGATTCTCTAAAAGAATATAACAAACAGAATCTGAGATGCTCATATATATCCAGAAACAAGAAGGCCTTTCTCTGGTAGGCCCCTTTTGTGGAATATCATGATAAATACTTGTAGTGCAGGGATTGCCAAACCCATATGAGTTCATAGTTGGATGACACTAGAGGTCCTCTTACCATTCATTATTTTTGCTAAATACATTGGGGAGATCACATATTCTATGTTGGTTGCTTTCAGTATGAAAGCCAAGTAAATTAATGCCTCTGCATTTCGGAGGAGTTTGGTAATCCCAGCTACCAATAGAGTGCTTATCAGATTTTCATTGAGTAGCTCTTTGAGTTCTAGGTAAATATAGGAATGGAAGAGAGAGCTGTCTTCAATATAAAACCAATGACTTATAAATTACTACAGATTTTATAAAGGATCACTGTTAAGTGCAACAAATATGTAATACATACATAAGCATATGAATATTTTTAACTTTTTTGCAGTTGGTAAGAGATTTACTTTATAGGGAAAGACAGTTTGGTTGAAATAAAGTTTCAACATCGTGGTGACAAAACGTGGGGTTTTGGTGATATAAGAAGGAAAAAGAAAACTGCCTTCTTCCTGAGTTGGCAGCTGATGAAACTGCCAGAGTGGGTAGGAAGAAGATACATGTTGGATGGGTATTCATGAAACTATATGCTGCAGGGTATATGGCAGAGGTTGATACGATGAAGAAAGGAGAAATATACCTGAAGAGTTTTCTGAAACTATAGACTATGACTTGAATTCTGACTTAGAAGCCTAAGGAGCTCTAGTTGTTCAGAAAGTGGTTATGGATTATTAATAAGTATTTTAATGGCTCTACTCTTCATTACTCTGGTTATAGCTTAACCTGGGGAACCTGAGTAACACCACCTTCATGGCTAAAAGGGAGCTGGATTAGTTCCCAACTACATCTTTGGAAAAATTCCCGCTTATTAAAAAATCTCATGTTTTTGAGTCTTTTCTAGCATGAAGTAAACTATACGTGACAGATTTAATAAAACGTAAACTCCAAAAACATGGTTGTATGTAGGTAATACAGACTTTTACACACATTCATTATAATTACTATTACAAATATATTTTATTTCTATCACAAAGTTACTGCTAGTAAAATGGCATAGGAAAAATCTTTTTAGTTTTTAACTGATGTGGTATCTTGATATTATGACTATGTATAACTGTTTATGAAACAATAGAATGGTTCTAAAAATTTTTAACAATGGTTTTACATTCCTTGAATTTTATAACAAAACACCCCAGAGGTTGTATTTTTTAAATGTAGTATACCGTAACACAAACATATCTATTAGATTTTACCAATGAACATTGACTATTTCTCTACAGTTGTCCATAAAACCAGAGGGCCAGGGAATAGGTTCAGATTTTCAAAGAAGAAATATATTCTACTTACTATTAAATATTGGGGTACCTGATGAGTTTACAAACTAGTTCCTAGGAAGATTATTTAGGATTCTTAACAAAAATAAATGATCTTCGACCAAAATCTAGGGTAAAAGAAAGTTTTAAATTTGTATATGACAGTACTGGTTGTTATCTTCCTTTAAAATTTTTATGCAGAAAACTGATACACTTTGGTACCTAGACAAATCAGGCAGAAGCAAGACACAAGAGTCTACATAAGAAACTGCTGCGCTTTCAGCGAGAAGATGTGTGTGTTCAATTAGTTTTGTTAAATGTAGAGTTAATGTGACTGATGGGAATAGATGGGACAAAATAGTACAAGTTAAAAGACTATCTTAGGTCCTTACAATTTAATTTATAACAAAAGACATTTACTATAATTCCTTTGGGGTAGGTATGTTTGGATAAACTTTTTCACCACAATTAACCCGCTATTATTTAAGAAGTTGTGTTTTTTTTTTTTTTTAGCTAGTATTGTTTAATTTCCTTACATTTAACTGTCTCAATGTAGTAAATATATCATATACCCTGACACTTTTTTTTTTTCCTTATCTGGCTCTCTTTGGAATGTTTCCCAGGATCTTCTGGAAATCAGATTTTTTTTTTTTCATCTAGAAACTTCTACTCATTAAACAGTTGTAAATACTGAAAATGTATAGAATAGCTCATTGTCTTTATAACAGGGGTATAAATACCCCTTTATAAGAGAGGTATTTAATGTAGGGCCCCACTGATAATTTTGTTCATTGCTACATATTAACATGAATTATGAACATCCATTGATGAAAATTAGGTCCAATTTGATGGTTTTTCAATATTTGTAACTCAAATTTGGTCTTTTAACTTTTTGCTTTAGCACCAAAGCCAAAGACATAAACCCGCTAACTTATAACAGATATACACTTGACCATATTTTCCTTTCAATTGAGCATGTGGGTGGAGGTCTAACTTCTGGCTTTCGACCTGAAAATCAGTTAACAAACAGTATCCCTATCTTCCTTCTGAGTTGGCATTCTGCCTTCAAACTTTTCTTTTCCCTAATTAGCAATGGAAGCAAATTTTTCACATGAATATTCTTCATAAGAATTCGTGTGACTCCTCCTGAGGAAACAGAGCTGAATAAAGACTGGTTCACCAAACTGAAAAGTCAGACTAATTTAAATTGAGATGAGATATTTAGGTTTGGACTAGGATTTCCAAAAATTGGACTTCAAAATCAGACTAAAATTAGGTAGTGGAAAGAGAAATGTCTTATTTGAATCATTCCCTATAACTAAATCCAGGCCTGGGTCAACCTTGGTTTTGAAGGAGTCAGTCAGAGTTGGATCACATGGTAACTAGGCTTGTTTCTGCTTGAAGTGGGCCTAGGAATACACAGGAATGGTGGCATATCCGGGAATGGCTCCTGAATTGACGCTCATTTTTTTTTGGGAAACTGCTGTTCTCCCTGTGTGGTTCTGGTAAGAGCTAACAATTGAAGTCCCCTCTAGGCACAGACACTGAACTTTACTTATGCCCACTGAAACCATCCTTGGGACTTTTCTGTACTGGAATTTAAGGAAATGTTTGTCTAATCATTAGCTGACCACTAAGCCAATGAAGCAGAGACTTTAGGGGTTGAAAATGACAAAGAATATGGACTATAAAGAATTAGTCAAGGAAATTCACTAAACAATCAAACAGCAACAACAACAAAAACAACAGACAATAACAATTAAAAAAACTCTGGGGAGAGGGAATCTCATTTCCAGAGTTGCTACATTATATTATTTAAAATATTGACTTTTCAACAGTCATGAGTCATGAAAATAAACAAGAAGATATGACTTATTCAGTAAAACAAACAAACAGTAAATAGAAGTGGTCCCAAATGTTGCATTTACCAAAGACTTTACATAAAATATTATGTTAAAAGAACTAAAGGAACCATGTCTGAGTAATTATTTAATCAAACCACAGATAGCACTGATAAAATTTTTGTAACTATAGATTGGTTTGTACATTCTAGAATTTTATAAATGGAATTATACCTTATGTTTTCTTTTTTTATTTAGCATAATTATTTTAAAATTCATCCATCCTATTACATGCATCGATAGTGTGTTTCTTTTTATTGCTGAGTAATAACTCATGTATATCTATCAGGCTTCAGCAATTCAGTTGGCCAACTTTGGCTTGCTGTTGACCAAATCTAACCCCCCTCCCATCTGCTTATGTATTTTTATGGTTAGTTTTATGCTACAATAGCAGAGCTGAGTAGAGACCAAATGGTCCAGAAAGCTGAAAAAATATATTTGTCTTTTTATACAAAAATATTATATGTCCTTGATATAGATATATCATCCATTCACCTGTTGACAAAAATTTAAGGTTTTGTGTCAGCTTTTGGGTTTGCTATGAACATGAATTCATGTACAACTCTTTGTGGAGATACACTTTCATTTCTCTTTGGAAAATACCTAGAAGTAAGACTCTCAAGTATGGTAAATATATGTTTAACATCATAAGACACTATCAAATTGTTTTCCAAGGTGGTTGTGTTATTTTATAATCCAACCAGAAATGTATGAGAGGTTCAAGTTGTTCCATGTCTTTGTCAATACTTGATATGGTCAGTCTTTTTAATTTTGGCCATTATATTGAGTGTATAGTAAAATATTATTGTGTTATAAGTTGAATTTTCTTAATCTGTGTTCAGGAGAGCTATTGGCTTGTAATTCTCTCTTTTGTAGTTACCTAGTTTTGTTACCAGGGTAATGCTGGCCTCATAGAATGAATTTAGAAGCTTTCCTTCCTCTTCTATTTTTTTAGAATAGTTTGAAAAGAATAGGTATTAACTTTCCTTTAAATGTTTGGTAGAATTCACCTGTGAGGATGTCTGGTCCTGGACTTTTAATTTGCTGGAGTTTTTTGATTACTGATTTAATTTCATTGCTGATAATCAACCTGCTCAAATTTTCTTTTCCTCTCGATTCAGCTTTGGGGGTCATATATTTCTAGAAATTTATCCATTTCTTCTAGGTGTCCAATTTGTTAGGATATCATTTTACATAATATTCTGTTATAATTCTTTGTATTTCTGTCATTTTTCCTCTTCATTTCTGATTTTACTTGAGTTCTCACTTTCTCTCTTGCTCTCTCTTTTTTTGATGGGTCTGTCTAAAGATTTATCAATTTTGTTGATCTTTTCAAATAATCAGCTCCTGGTTTCATTGATATGTTTTATTGTTTTGTTTTTTAGTTTCTATTTTATTTCTACTCCAATCTTTATTATTTCTTTCTATTGGTTTGGGGTTTTGTTTGTTTTTATTTCTCTAACTCTTTTACATGTAAGTTTAAGTTGTTTATTTGAGATTTTTTCCCTGCTTCTTGAGGTAGGACTTTATTTCTGTAAACTTCCTTCTTAGAACAGATTTTGCTGCATCCCCCAAATTTTGGACTGTTGTGTTTTCATTTTTAATTTGTCTCTATATATTTTCAAATTTCTTCTTTGATTTCTTGGTTGACCCATTTACTGTTTAGTAGCATGTTATTTAATCCCATGTATATATATTCATTCCAGATTTTTTTCTTGCAGATGATTTCTAGTTTCATAGCCTTGTTATTGGAAAGATGCAAGGTATAACTTTAATCTTTTTAAATTTGTAGAGACTTGTTTGTGGTCTAACATGTGACCTATTCTGGAGAATGTTTCATGTGTACTTGAAAGGAATATATATTTCACTGTTTTAGGATGGAATGTTCTGAATATATCTATTAGATTCATCTGGTCCAATGTATCAATCAAAGCCATTGTTTAAAAAAAAGCCATTGTTTCCTTATTGATTTTCTGTTTGGATGGTTTATCCGTTGATGTAGGTAGGGTGTTAAAATCTCCTACTGTTATTGTATTATTATCAATTAGTTCCTTTATGTCTGTTATTAACTGTTTTATGTACTTGGGTGCTCCCATGTTGAATGCATATTTACAGTTGTTATATCTTCTTGTTTGATTGATCCCTTTGTGATTATATTGCATTCTTCTTTCCCTCTTATTACAATGTTTATTTTAAAGATTATTTTGTCCAATATAAGTATTGCTACTTCAGCTTTCTTTTCATTTCCATTTGCGTGATACATGCTTTTCCATCCATTCACTTTCAATCGGCATGTATCTTTAGGTCTGAAGGGAGTCCGTTGTAGGCAGCGTAGAGATGGGTCCTTCTTTTTTAATCCATTCAATCACCCTATGTCTTTTGATTGAAGCATTAAGTTCATTTACACTCAAAGTAATTATTGATAGTCTGTACTTTTGTTACTTGTTTTAAGGTTCTTTTTGTAGTTTTTCTTTATTCCTTTTTTCTGTTGCTCTCTTGTCTTTAGTTTTCGGGCTTTCTTTATTGATATACCTAGATTCCTTTCTCTATATTTGTTGCATTATCTATTTCTGGTTTTTGATTTGTGGTTACCATCAGGTTTATATATAACATCTTATACATTTACTAGCCTATATTAAGTTGATGGTCACTTAAGTTTGAACCATTCTAAAAGTACTAAATTTTTATGTATATACATATTTACATCCTTTTATTTTGTGCATTCCTTGACTCATTTTTATAGAATACTTAATTTTACTGCTTTATGCTTCCCACTTTCATTATTCTTGCTTATGGTTTTTCCTTTCCACTCAAATAGTTCCCTTTAATATTTCTTATAAGGCTGGTTTAGTAGTTACAAATTCCTTTAGCTATTGTTTAGTCTAGGAAACTTTCTCTCTCCTATTCTGAATAATAACTTTGCTGGATAGAGTATTGTTGGTTGTAGTTTTTGTTTTTTGTGTGTCTTTTGTTTTGTTTGCTTTTTTTCAGCACTTTGAATATATCATGGTACTCCCTTCTGGCCAGCAAAGTTTCTGCTGAAAAATTAGCTGATGGCTTTATGGGGCTTCCCTTACACGTAAGTGTTTTCTTTTCTCTTGCTACTTTTAAAACTCTGTCTTTTTCAGTAATTTTTGTCATTTTAATTACTACGTGTCTTTGTGTGGAGTGTTGGGTTGATGTTATTGGGGCTCTCCATGCGTCCTGGATCTGGATTTCTGTTTTCTTCCCCAGATTTGGGAAGTTTTCAGCTATTATTTCTTCAAATACATTTTCTGCCCCCCTTTCTCTCTCTCCTCCTTTTGAGTTCCCTATAATGCAAATATTAATATGCTTGATGGTGTTGCTGAGTTCTCTTAATCTATTTTCTTTTTTTTTTTAAAGATTTTATTTTATTTATTTGACAGAGAGAGAGATCATAAGTAGGCAGAGAGACAGGCAGAGACAGAGAGAGGAAAGCAGGCTCCCCGCTGAGCAGAGAGCCCGATGCGGGACTCTATCCCAGGACCCTGAGATCATGACCTGAGCCGAAGGCAGAGGCTAACCCACTGAGCAACCCAGGTGCCCCTCTTAATCTATTTTCATGTATTATTATTATTTTTTTAAATCCTGTTTTTCTTGATTGCATTTCATTACTATGTCCCCAGATCACTGATATGTTCTGCTTCCTGTGGTCTACTATTTATTCCCTCAAGTGTATTTTTAATTTCAGTTATTAAGTTCTTCATCATGATTGGTTCTTTATGTTTTCTTCTTCTTTATTGAGAGTCTCATTGAGGTCCTCCACTCTTTTCTAAAATCCAGTATCTTTATGACCATTTTCTTAAATTCTCAGGGATATTAATTATCTCTGTTTTATTTTGCTCTATTGCTATAATTTTTTCCCTATTCTTTCATTTGGGACATATTCCTCTGTCCCTTCATTTTGACTCTCTGTCTCTATCCCTGTGTGTGAGGAAAGTCAGCTATGTCTCCTGGTCTTAAAAGTAGTGGCCTTATGAAGATGTCCTGTAATGTCCCCTAGTCACCAGAAACTGCACTTCAGAGGATATCTCCTATATGTGTTTTGTGCATTCTGCTGTTGTGGCTGAGCTGTGTTTACCTTTAGTCTAGTCATCTACAATGTCTCTCTGCCTATTGTGGGTAGGATTTGGTCCCTGTGTTGTTAATGGGCAGGTCTACTGTAGTATGTGGGGATGGGGCTTGTTGCCAGCAAGGCCCATGCATGTCTGTGTGAGAGGGGACATTCAGCTGCCTGGGAAAACTGCCCCGGCTGCAGTAGAAGAGACAGGTCTGTAGAAGAGTGCAGAGTTCGCATGCTGTTAGCAAGCTAGGCTGGAGAGTATTCAAGCTGCACTGGTTCCCACAGGTTTCAATGCATCCAGGCTTGGGGCAGGGGGCATGGAGATGGGAACTGGTACCTACCAGCTCCATTGTTCTTGGAGTAGTCTCCCAAAGATTCTTGCCCCTCCAGTACCTGCTCAGAAATTAGTAAATAAGTCTCCTTTCTGTATACCTCAGGAATTTTTCAAACTGCTGCTTCTATGCTGGATCTCAACAGAGCTGCTTGTTGTGCTATTTCTTTCAAGGCAGGGACACATTTTCCTATCATCTTCTGGCTCCCCCAAAGCCAAGTTCACTGATTTTTGAAGTTCCAGGTGTTGAGTCCCATTGGTTATAAAAAGTAGTGAAGTTAGCCTGGTGTGGGGTCTATTCCTCTCCCTTTTCTGTGCCTGCACCATCCCTCCCTTCTGAGATAGTCTCATAGCCCTATTTGGCCCCTGACTATCTCTGCTCTTCCTATCATCTTCTCTACATTTAGCTGTGGAGAGTCTGTTCTGCTAGTCTTCAGGTCATTTTCTGGGTTATTTACACTGATGTGGATGTTGGCTAGGTTTATCCACAGGATAAGGTGAGTCTATGATCCTCCTACTCTGCCATCTGCTTTTGGAAGTCCTCTAGATTTCTCAGGCAAAAGATCGATAAAACTAAATTTTGGAATAGTGATCAGTTTGGTTCAGGTAGCAGACAGAAAGAGGGAGGTGCCTACAGTTGTTGATATATTCAATATTTCAGTTTAATATCGAGTGGTATTTATTCTTTTATTAGTGTGGTAAAACAAATGATCAAAATGATCAAAAATTAAGGATGTCCATTCATGGATCAGTGATAAAAGTGTTAATAGAATAATACAATTTTGTTCCCCTTACCAAAAAAAACCACCACCAACAGCAAAAAGGCATAAAAGGAGATAACAGGTGGGTGAGGAAGAGAAAGAATGAGAAAGAAAGAAGAAGGAGGTAGAAGAGAAGGAAGAGGAGAAGAGGAGCAGGGGAAGGAGAAAGAAAAGGAAGGTCAGGAAAAACAAAGAACAGATTTAGATCTCTTACATGAAAAAAATTGCAAAGTAAATTAAAAACACATGATGAAGAAATTGCTTCCATGAAACAAGAGCACTGGACAGAAATGCAAGAGCTCTGGGAGGAGATGGTGAGATAATGGAAAAAAATGAAGTGTGAGCTGGCAAAGCTCAGGAATTCGGGGGGGAAATAAAAATAGAAAAATGATAGTGGGAAAAGGAAAACAAGGGAGGGTAGACAAAAGAGAATATTGAAAACAAATCTGCTATTACTTATATATTATATTTGTATTTCTTGCTCTTCCCCATCTTTGTATCTCCTTTTATATCTTTTTGTTGCAGATAATTGCAAGAAATGCTGTTGAAAATACTGTGAAGTATAAAATGTGAAATGGTGTTGAAGGAAAGAAGGATTAGAGAGAAAAAGATAGATATGGAGGATTGGCAAAGAGAAACTTTTTAATTCCTGGTGGAGAAAAACAAAACAATGGATCAGAGAAAATGTGTGTAATTCACTTTCTTGAAATAAAAGAATTTTGGGCCCACATAAGTAGGCATCATGTCTAAGGGAATACTGATGGAGGAAAGAGAGTGGAGTTATAACCAATTAAACATGCTCAATTTTGAAAAAAAAATGCTCAGTTTTGAAGATAAAGGAAGAAATATTTGAAGAGCAAAGAAAAATATAATTACCTGTAAGGGGTGAAAACATGAGGCTGTCCTCAGACTTTTCCACAGCAAAAGCTGATACTAAGAGAAAGTGGAGGAATGGCAATTAAAAAAGTCAAAGAAAGAAAGCATGACCAGGGATTTTATAATTCCTCAAAGTGATGTTCAGTTTAAGACAACATTTTGACACATAGACATCAGCTTCTTAGGGAACGTTCTTCCCATGAGACTTCTTGATGATTCTGATAAAGAACTTCAACTGGACAAATTGTGAAAATGAATATTAAAAGCACTGTTGATGAACACTGACTCTTTAATTAGGTCTACCTAAAACACTGAAATAAGAGTGGAAATTAGGATGGCAGAACAAAATTTTTTTTTAAATTTTATTTATTTGACAGAGAGAGAGATCACAAGTAGGCAGAGAGGCAGGCAGGGAGAGAGGGGACACAGGCTGCCTGTTGAGCAGAGAGCCCGATGCAGGGCTTGATTCCAGGATCCTGAGATCATGACCTGAGCTGAAGGCAGAGGTTTAACCCACTAAGCCACCCAGGCGTCCCCAGAATGAGTGTTATATACCCTGATAGTATAAAAAAAAATTACAACAAAAATTAGGAATGGAAGGAGGAAAAAAGTTTGAGTCAATTATTTCTCATCATTTTAAATAACTGCTGAGTGATATCAAAGTGGCAAATCAATTAGTAAGGATCATATCTATAAAAACCCAAATTTACTAAAAAAGACAACAGTTGATTAAGCCGAGATGGCATAAAAGAGAGAGGAAAATAAGAAAAGGAATTGCACAGGGTGCCTGCTTGTGATCTCTCTCTCTCTGTTAAATAAATAAATAAAATTAAAAAAAAAAAGAAAAAGAAAAGGAATTGATTGCATACAGTAAGACATTAATAGAGATTAGGTAAATGAAGAGTGACAGATTACAATTAAGCATATTGTCATATCAGTAAGAACTAAACTCACTTATTAAAGGAAAAAGGCTTTCAGATCAGATTACATATTAAAATCCCTTTTATGTTGTATATAAAAGCCACACCTAAAACAAATGAGTCATAAAAGCTGAAAATTAAAAAACAAAACAAAACTGATAAACATATACCAGGCCAGTGAAAACAAAAGAAAGCAGGGTTGTGATTTTACTATCTGACACACTCAATTCAGACTTGAAAAATATTAAATAAAGAAGGGTACATTTTGATGTTAAAATGTACAACTCATAATAGTTATGAATACTTGTGCATCAAATAATATAGCATCAATATTCATAGAGTCAAAAAGATAACACAAGAAATATTAGAAAATTAGAAGGGATATGTGGTGAGAGATACAGTTACTATTTCATAATTCATGACAGTTGACTAGACATAAAAAAAGGAAATTATTTAGAATATCTAAGTAAGCTACATACTCACATAGTCACACAGACATAGTCAGCCAGTACATAACATACTTTATTTCCGAATGTTTCTGTAATACTAAAAAATTTAAGCATATACGAGGATGAAAATCTAAATAAATCTTAAAAAGTAGAAATAGCACATACAACATTCTGTGATCCCAGTGTAATACAACTAAAAATTATAACAAACTAAGAAAACCTTAAAAAAAGGAGGGGAAAAGCAACCAGAAAAGAAAATATAAAAACTTTATCTTAAAAGGCTTGAGGAAAGAGAATAACCAAACGGAAGTTGTAGAATATAAAGAAAAGAATGATAATGAAAATACTACATATTAGACCTATAAAATATAGCTAAAAATTCGTGCTTCCTGAGTTTTATGCTCAGGGTGGCTAAGAGACACTAGTACATTATTTTATACTTTGTGAACTTTGAATCATGTGAATGGCTTATGTATTCAAAAACTGAACTTCAAACATATTTTTTTTAAACATGAATACCTTTATACAGCTAAAATAAGAAATTCCCATAAAGATTTCTGTTGATGAACATTGATGAGGAATTGAACTTGTTTTTGTGCAGATTTTGATTGGCTCAGCTGACTTTTTATATGCTTCATTCTAGAGCCTGAAGTATTATTGCCTTCAGTTTGCACATGAGAAAATGAAGTAGGGAGAAAATGATCAGGCTGACAGCAGGATGTAATTTTTTCCTACAGTCACTTTATCACTTACCATTCTGACTGCCACTTTATCTGTAAACTCTGGGCAAGTTTCCTAGCGGTCAGAATCAGTTCAGCCTGCTATAACAAGGTACCATAGACTGGGTGGCTTATTAACAACATAAATTTATTTCTTTATTTTTATTTTTTAATTATTTTTTATTTTTTAAAGATTTTATTTATTTGTTTGTCAGAGAGAGAGAGTTCTCCTGCCATTCTTATAAAGGCACTAATCCCATTCATGAGGGTCCCACAACCTCATCTGATTCTCATTATTTCCTAAAGTCCCCACCTGGTAATACCATCACCTTGGGGAGTAGGGTTTTAACATATGAATTTAGGGGACACACAAACATTCAGTCCATAACAGGAATGTTCTTCTTTAAAAAAATATTGTTGTTGCTGTTGTTATTTTTAAGTTAGGATAATGAATTTTCTCCCCAAGGGCTTTTAAAAAGATTAGATGATAGATATAAAATGGTTAATAATATGTTATCATGAAATAGTGGACCTTATCTTTTTATATACATAAAGAAGAGTCGGTTTCTGCACCTGCAGATATCAGGTTTTGGAAAGACTCATTTGAGGAATATTTATTAGACACCTTCTATATGGTAGGCACTATTCTAGGTCAAGAGGATACAGCTATGAATTAAATAGACAAAAACACATGGAATGCAATTCTTCAATATAAGTGGCTTTGATCAGCTTGCCATCTTGAATTTTCACAATGTTAGGCAATGCAGCATGAAGAGTCTCCCCTTTGTCCCCAGCCATCTCTCAGAAAAGAGGGGTCAAAGACACTGGTTTAATCTTCAGTGGCTCTACTTCTGACCTTCAGACGTGAGTCATTTGGCATAACCCCTTTCTGGAATAGCTGATACTTTTTCTTATTATCCAGAAAACCAATTAATTTCCCAAGGACGTACTTTAAGAAGAAATGTCTTTACCATAAAGCAAATCTCACTTAGACAATAACAAGTAGAAACAGAATTAAAGCATACAATTTCTGGCCATTCAGTGGTTATGAAAAACAAAAGTTACTTGAAACAAAGTGGGGATCCATTATATTAATTCAATTGTAAGATGAAAAGTACCTTCTGTCCTCCAGGAAAGCATGATTCTATAGCTTTCCTAGCACGTTTCAGTTGTGCAATTTAAATTAATCTCATACTGAACCAAAGACAACAAAGTGGGCCTTTCTCAATAAGAGACTCCTTGACATTTCATTTGTTTTATTTAATTGACAAAGATAAATAGAATTGGGAAAGAAGATGTAATTCTCTACTCAGGGAGCATCTGGATGAAATCAGTAGTAATGAAAGCACCCAAATGTGTAACTGAGTGTGCATTTTCAACCTGACCAGTAGGGGAGGAACATTTGAAATACAATATTGACATTGTCCTTGGTTATTATGTATAAAAACTCAACTTATGCTCCACTTACTATATGACTTCAGGCATTATCAGATAAGGAGGTATCTAGATTCCCAGGGCATATCTATAGACTTCATTTAGGAAGAGCAGAAAAGATAATTTCATAAAAAACTTCTCCCCAAACCCTAATCCAACAGTCTAAACTCAACACTTACTTTTTCTCTTTCTTTCCTTTTCTCTCTCTTTTTTAAATAAGTAAGAGACAAAAATTCTGGCTTAGAAATGATTAGTTACAGTCACTTCCCATAGTTGCACTGCTAGCCCTTTTACCGTAAGTAAAATATTCTGAGTGACTTCTACTATAAACAGTAACAGGGATGCTTAAGTTTGGCCAGAGTTTCCCTTCATGGATTCAAATTTTGTCATTGAAATGACCTTGTCCACACAGAAACCTGCAGTCTCCTTATATGAGAATGGGATGTCTTCTACATTGCTCTTGAGCACTCCAAGATAGAAAGCTTTCCTAAGGACTTTGGTTACATATTACTTTCATCAAGTTAAAGCTTTCCCTCTCCCTGTTTATCTCAGGTTTATCCAATAAAGTCAAGTAACAAAATTAGGTTAGTTTAACCAAATAAAAACTATCACTGGCCCACTAAATGGACTAGAAAATTTTATACTAAGCAGAAATCCACTCTTAAAAATTAAAGGATATCAGAAGTCCAGATGGATTTTCATGTTTGAAAATAAGTAAGAACATAAAGCATGTTCTTGATTAAGCAAGAATATTTTGAATCTAAGGCAAATAAGGAGTTAGTGGGAAGTTGAGCAACATTTTGGGTAAAATAGAGGCATTTATTTCAGTAATTATAAAATCTTGGAAATATATTGATTCCTCTTCCTAATGACTTAAGTCTGGAGTTGTATGCCTGTAGGTTACATTTAAAAAGGCAAATCTAATTTGTGTAGTTAGGATGACAGTATTTCCTCTATTAGGGACACAGAAATACTGCCAATTAAAAGGATACACAACAGTGAATCACCGACTATAAGAAAGTTAGCTGAGTTTTTGATTCTTGCAGAAGCAGTTAGAATTCATTTGATCAACATACCCTACAGCATGTTATTTTACTAAGTTAACCAGATCTTTCAGGCTTCACTTTTAATGGAAATTAGATCCCAGAAACAAAAGTACTTACATACTTATAACCAGTTTCAAAAACAGTTATAACAGGAAGATAATATTAAACAGATTTCATTTATTTCTCTAAATAGTGGTATTTACTTTATAAAGGTCTCTTGTAAACACAAAAAGTGGCTGTAAGAATCATTTCATACATTAACTAACAATAAAATTCTGTTTAATGAAAAGTTAAGCTAAAAGCTCTGCATGTTTAACAGTTTATAAAGACCTTATTTGTAAGGTCAGAAAATAATTGAATCCAAATTGTCTTTATAATAATCATGACCATTTGTCTTGAGCATAAATAGTTTTGTGTATAAAAATTTCTAGAGTAGTTTCTCCCTTTTACTAACAACACATAATCACAATACAAAAGTGTCTTGCAGAGAAATAAAAATTCTTCTTTATTATGCACACAGCAGAAGTTTTTTGATGTTAGAGGAAATGTGCAAATGACTATTTAAATAGAAAATCACTTGTATAGACCTGATGATAAGATGTGCTGGCTAGTCATTGCTGTTAATAAATTTTTCCCAAGAAATTCAATTTGCACCTCTTCTATTGATAGCATTTCAAAATCTGTGAATTTAAGACAGGTTGATATTTTAACTTGGGGGCTTTTGAGTGATGCCAACCTAAAACATCTCACTTAAGTAGTGTCATTTAACACAACAGTATAATGTTTCATTAGTGTATGTTTATCAGTACCCTTTCTTAAAATTACCAATATCTTATCTTTTTGCTGGAAGGCTTTGTAAATCTGGGCTTAGAGGAGCTTTAGCTTGTATCAAATTTACAGTGTCTTGGAGTCTGGGTACAGTCTTAGGACATGGAGACAGTTGGATCTACACAGTGATGACTTTCTGTGATAAGGCCAACCTGCACTTTTAAGGATTATTTCATTGCTTTGTTGCTTTGGATACTACCTATCAATGTTTTTTCAGTTATACAAAATAAACATTTCTACTGTACCAGCATCACCTTGATGAGATGTGCCAAGTTTATTCTTAGAGGAGAATCTTCAGCATTGTAACCAACATATTCATCATCTTCTGTTGAAATCCATTTAAGGAATTTTAATATTTAAGAAGAACATTTAGTTTTTTAAAACACAAGATGATCATTTTCCTTTATACTAGCCAACTAATTCTTTCTGGGTATTCTTGTGTCTTTTTAAAATATTTAATTTTAAAGTAAGATACATGATTTAGGAGATAGAATGATTTAAAACAAGCACACTTGGTTAGCAGATTGTGAGGGGTTAGGAGTTGTGGAGAGTGCAAACAGTTTTGGGAAAGGGAATTGCTAAAGAATTGCACCTCAATAACAAGGAACATTGTAAAAAATATCAAACATCATCAGAAATATTCCTGATATAAGATTAAGTGAAAGATGAACACAGAACATATTAATAAAATCACAGGTTAAAAAATTGAACAAAATAAACTAGTATAAAAATTGTACCAAAAAAAATCCTGGAGTACTAACAATCACGATCTCTGGGTTATGGGATTAAGGGTGATTTTTATTTTCTCATTGACACTCCACCTCATTTCCATTAGGGTATAAGGGTTAAAAGATAGCTTAACATTAAGTTTTAGTTCTATCACTTACTTGGATAAGTTAAATAACCTCTTCAATCCTTGTATGTAAAATGGAGGAAGTGATATCTACCTTTCAGGTGCTGCCTCAGTAAGATACGCTTAGAAGTGCTTATCATATAATTAAGTGCACAATAAATGCTACTTAATTTTATTACATATTTCACCAAAACAGATTATTACATTTGCAAAATATTTACCATTTTAAGACATCCTCAAATACAAAGAATATTTTAATCTAGGTGATATTTAAAGGACAAATATAACCACTTTAATTCAGAAAAGTGTATGTATTTTTAAATTACTCTAAGCCAATATTGCAATATCAATTTTTATACTATTTCAGAAGAACGTATTTTTGGAGTAAGGAGGACAAGTGTGCTCCTTAGGCATTAGAATATTAGAATATTAGAATACCTTAGGACATAGGTATTCTAAAAAGTTAAAATTACTATCTAAAATTTCCCATTTTTTATTATATTGTAAAGCCAAATCTATAAAATTTACAAAGTAGCTATAGAAATGTATAGGTAGGGGCACCTGTGTGGCTCAGTGGGTTAAAGCCTCTGCCTTCGGCTGGGGTCATGATCCCAGAGTCCTGGGATTGAGCCCTGCATCGGGGGTCTCTGCTCAGCAGGGAGCATACTTCTCCCTCTCTCTCTGCCTGCCTCTCTGCCTACTTGTGAACTCTCTCTCTGTTAAATAAATAAATAAAATCTTAAAAAAAAATAATAATTTGAAAAGTAAAGTTGAAGGGATTAGACTGTAGCTTTCAAACTATAAGCACAGCATTTAGAGGTTCGTTATTTTTATAGCAGACCTAGCTATTTGGCCATCCAGAGTAGATGAGCTCAAATGTGGCTGAGGGATACGATATGAAATTTAAGTTCTCCTCGTCTTTATTTCTCTAAAATAAATAAGCAAAATAAGTAATAATAGTAAATAATAAATTTGCTCATTTATTTTTTTAATAAATAAAAAATAAATAAATTTAATAAATAAATAATAAATAACTTGTTAAAAATAAAAAAATAAATGAGCAAAATAAAATGGAGTCACTTATGTCAAGGGGTTTTAAAATAAAGCTGGGAGGCCATTAGGAGGTGGGCCTTATGCACCTTCTCCCCAAATACAAGAGTGAATTTTCGAACTGGGCCAAACTGCAAATATTCCAAAGACACTGCAGGAACATCTGCGACATACTACAGTAATATATTTTAGTATGTTTAGTGATAGCCTTAGCAACCAATTATGCTTAGCCAAGATTATTTTTCTGCCATCAACACCAATCAAAATTCTTTGTAAACAATGTACACAAACATTCCCTTCTGTCATTAAAAACCTCTGATTTTTGTTCCCTAGTGGGACACAATTTACCTGAATTTGTGTTATCGGAATTGCAATTCTGATACCCCAAATAAATGTTTTTGTTTTATTCAGTTCTTCCTCTTTTATTGGTTGACTGAGGCCTCAAAGAATTAAAACCAGAAATGACCATAGTCAGCATCCAATCATCTATGTGTCACTCCTGCCGTCCATCATCCATTCATCTATTTTTTTTTCTAAATATTAGTTAAGTCTTCTTAATGTGACATGGATATTGTGCTAATGTGACTTCCCTTTTTAAAATATAAAGATGAAAAAAACATAAAGGTGAGCAATGAAGACAACTTCCTGACCTCAGGGGACTTACCATCTCTTGAAGGAACCATACAATAAGCAAGTGGAGAAAATGAAAAGTAAATGCTATAAAAGAAATTCAAAGGTAACATGAAAAAGAGAGTAACCATTTGTTGGGTGTGGGCAAAAATGGAAGTACAGATAGGGTAATCTGGAAAACCTCTTTGAGTTGTGACCTGAAGGAGAAGAAAGCCAGCCAGAAAAACCTGGGTGAGAACCCTTCAAAAAGGGAAAATGAGAAGGGCTTGGAGAACAATCATGGTGTATTACTAAGTGAAACAGGAATGCTAAACTGATTTATACATATAAGAGGACATGGTCAAAAATATGTATTGGATTGACATGTGTCAACATGAATGAATCTCAAAAAACATACTGAATGGAAAAAGGAAGATGCAAAATTATGCTTCTCATGATACAATTTATGTAATTGTTCAAGGCACAAGAAAATGTATGTAGTTTTGTGTATATACATATATAAGAGGGCAAAAATACATATTTGATAAAGATATATACTAATTTCAGGATTTTGTTTACTTCTGAAAGAGGGAAGAAATGGAAAGTAGGGTTTTAAAATGTTTGTTTCTTTAAAAAAAACTGAAGGAAAAATAAGTCAAAGAATGATTATATAAATGTTGGACTTTCTACATTTTTCTATATATTGGTAAAGTTTGAGGATTAGGAGGTTTAAATAAAAAACACAATACAAATGGTATGAACTTGATTTTTTTGGTCCACTTTATATTATTGGCATTTTAATTTGACTACAATTAACATACATATTATATTAGTTTCAGGTGTAAAATACACATGACTCAAAATTCCATATAACTCCTGGTCCTCATCACAAGTGCTGTCCTTACCTATTTCACCCACTCCCTCCCCCTCTCCCCCTCTGATAATCATCAGTTTGTTCTATATAGTTAAGAGTCTGTTTCTTGGCTTCTCTCTCTCTCTCTCTCTCTCTTTTTTTTGTCTTTGCTCATTTGTTTTATTCACATATGATATCATATGGTATTTCTCACTGATTGACTTATTTCACTTAGCATTATACTCTACTCCATTCCTATTGTTAAAAATGGCAGGATTTCATTCTTTTTTAAGGCTGCATAATATTCCATAGCATATATATACACCACATCTTCTTTATCCATTCATCTATTGATAGACACTTGGGTTGCTTCTATAATTGTGCTATTGTAAATAATGCTACTATAAAAACAAGGATGCATGTATCCCTTTGAATTAGTGTTTTTGTCTTTTTTGGTTAAATTAGTGCGATTACTGGATCGTAGGGCAGTTTTATTTTTAACTTTTTGAGGACCCTCCATACTGTTTTTCACAGTGGCTGCACCAGTTTTCATTCCTACAGCATTGCAAGAGGGTTCCTTTTTATTAACCTAATATTAAAACTAAATCCAAATACTGAGAGTATGATCCTGATACCAAAAACTGAAAGAAATATCCTCCAATGTTAATAAATACATCTCCGGGTTGTGGGATTTGTGAGCGGTTTTCGTTTTGGTCATTCTTCATTCCAAAGAGCAATATATTGTGTGGATTAAGAATGTAGGAAAAGAGACTGACCATGAACAAAGTGGGTAGTTTATTGTGGTGGAGGTATATTCTGTTCTTTTGATTGTTGGAACAATGTCTTACAACCTTTTGCTGTAGATGTTCCACAGTCTGTTTTGTTAAAGATATTTATTCATTTGTTGTTTCTCAAGCAGCTTTACTGAGGTATAATTGATATAAATTGCATATATTTAAAGTATACAACTGGATACATTTTGACATATGTGCAGTCCCATGAAATCACCAGATTCATCTCATGAACATATATGTGAACCCCAAAAGTTTCCTTATCTTCTTTTGTCATCCCTCTCTTCCTTTTACCTCTCACCTTCTGCAACCACTGATCATTATATAGACTTATATATCAATGAAACCAGAGTATGTACTCTATTTTGGTCTTGATTCTTTTACTTAGCATCATTATTTTGAGGTTCATCCATATCATTGGATGTATTAACTGCTCATTCCTTTTTGTTGATGAATAGTATTCCATTGTATGGATATACCACACTTTATTTATTTATTTAACTATTGATGGGCATTTGGATTGTTTTCAGTTTTCACAATTATAAATAAAGTTGCTATAAACATTTTTGTGCAAGTCTTTGAGAGGACATATTCTTTCTTTCCTCTTGGGTAAACACAATCTATTTTTAAGTGTCTGAAGTAGACGATCTATTCCCTTGAGATTATTCTGTGACATTTGAGTTCCCATGGTTAAAATGCTTTCTGTTAAATTAGACCTAAATTTCCATTTCCTTAAATTGATACATTTAATTAAATTCATCCTCTCACCATTCACATTTATATTTGAAAAATATTTGCTGGCTATTATCATGTCGTTAGTCACCACTTTGTAAAACAGACTTCATATTCAGGATTCTCAATTTTTTTCTTGGATGAGTTAGTCCTTTTAGTTTTTTAATCTCATAGTTGTTCAGATTCTCGGGTATAACTTACTCTAGTTTTATGTGATTTATTAATCAATTGCAATGCTTATACACATGAAAACTGAATGAAGAGAACAATTTTTAATGCTTGTTTTAAACTTCACTCTTAATTCAATTTAACAAGCATTTAAAGTTAGTTTCAAGATGACTGACATTGGTAGTAGTAAAATGAATAAGGCAAAGTGACAGAGTTGTTAAAACAAGAGCTTTTAATTTTGACAGTTCAGCTATTTCCAGGCTTTGAAGTCTTGGGCAAGGAGCTTTATGTGTCTAAGCCTTTTTTCTTCATCTATAAATGGATAAAAGACTAGTAGTACCTCTTCTACCCAGTTGTTTTAAAGATTAAATCACATAGTATAGGTAGGCTATTCAATATTTCTTCTTACATTTCATAAACTACTTCTCATCCCAAAATGAAATAGTCCAATCACCATGTTTTTGAAACTATAAACTAATCAAGGTCTTCAATGAACTTCACTGGAATTTCCCTCTAATCTACCATGCCCCAAATGTCCTAAAGAAGCAAGTATGGGGACGCCCTTACACTCATGGGTCTCTAAGTACCAAGGCGGTTTCTAAGGCTATAGATACAGTCATATTCACAATTCCTTTCAGTGTTCACTGACTCACATTCCCCTCTATTTATATTAATCATTTTTTCTTATTTTCAGTTGCTTAATACTAAAAGTAAGAAGTTTGATGGTAATAAAATAACATGTCTTTGAAAGCCAACCATTCATTGATGAACATTAATTAGTTACACAGTTGGAAGCTATTAGAATTTAAGTGAGTCAGTAAATAAATCCCCTCTTTCCCAACCAATTGGGGAACACACTTAGAGCTAAGTGCAAGAGTCAGAAGAATGCAGGTCAAAACATAACTTGTTTTGTTACATTGTCAAAGCTGATTTAAGTATAGAGGGGAATGGGCCCGTTAATAATCTCTATTCCATGATTAAACTTAACCTCCTCAAACCCCAATACTGGCAAACTAGATAGTCATAGGATTCCCTTAACGGAGTAGACATCCAAGTGTACAGATAGAGCAGTACAGTAAATACTCACTCAGCCTCCTGCCAAGTCTCAGGAAGGAGGGTGCCATGGAGCATGCTAAGACCTGAGGAGCGTTTTTGAAACACCCCATTCATATATTTCATTTATTTCTCCTTCCCTGGGGTGGGAAAGACAATGTTCATCTAGGTAGAGTCCTTCTACATGGACACAGAAGGAATATGGAATAATTGTCCCTCTGTCCCCCCAAAAAGAATTTCCTACAGTTTATGGAGCACATCACCTTTCAGAGTCAGGGAATCATGAGTTCCTGTCGTACCTGTGCATGAATCCATGTCCTTCCATATTATGTCTCTTGGAGTCAGGGTCCTGTTTTTTTTTTTCTCCCATTCCCTCAGCTCTAGGTAGAGTACTTACTGAACACCACAGAGGGTAGAGTGACTTTAAAGTGATTTTATTCTTGAATAAAGAGGATATGGCAAAGAATAGAGATAGAGGAATTTGTCCTTGGTTGTCCTGCCAGGGGGAAATGGCTAATCTTAACAAAACATTCCCCTGCTTTCAAGGCTTTCCCTTGGCATTGGCAGGGACCTCTCACTTACTTCTACATTCATTGAGAACTTCCAAGAAAGAGAATGCTTCTTTTCCCTCTACATGTGAAGATAGCATTTCTGTTTCACACAACTCTTTTGAAAAGGAGACAAAAAGATATAAAGGTTTAGAACCTGCCAATTTCAATGTTTGAAGCTTTCACAAAGTTTGCTCTGCTGAAGTAGTTGATATCAATGGATTGCAAGTCAGCTCCATTCTGGAGAAAGGAAGCCTGTCAAGAAATTGCTTCTCTGTTGAGCCATCTGACTTCAGCTTTATCTTAATCACGTTCCAGCACTGATACTCTATAAGGAAGTTTTTAATCCTAAAAAGTTCTTTAAAAAGAAACAGGAAAGGGATCAGTGTTTTGATAGAGTGTTATTTGTAATTTTCCCTTGTGAAGCTATGATCTTTAAGTTTGGAGATTTGGGAATATCTATCATGCAAGAATAGTATGTGGATTATTTCTATCCCCTGAGGATCACATGAGAAAAATATAACTATTACTGTGATACATCATTTTGTAATAAATTAAAGTATAAGAGTGTAGAGAAGAAGCTAAATTTCAATACTTATATTATAATTACTTTGACTCTATATTACATGTTATGCAGGCAGTGAGAAAACCTAATCATTTTGACTTGAAAAGTAGTTTTTTTCCCTCCACTTTTTTTGCATAGTTATTGAAATGATAGAGTTTTATTTCTGCTAATTTCTTGGCTCTTACTCAAGAAAGCAATGTAGTTTCATGTTTATGATAACCACCATTAGAATCAAAACAGTGCTACCTTTTTTTCCAAAAGAAATGTCATCCTTTATCCTGCTTGGTTCTCTCTCTCTCTCTCTCTCTCACACACACACACACATACACACACACAAACACAAACACACACAAACACAAACAACACAAAAAATATATAGGTAAATTTTTGCTGTGAATATAAAATGGCTATTATCTTATTTATATCCATTAAAGTTTCCCCATTTTGTTTCTGTGGTAAATAGTCTCAATCTTGGCTCATGACTCTTTTACAAAGAAGCTCTGCACTATGTCTCTTAATGTCACATGTTTTTACTAAGAAAGAAAAATCACAACTTGATATATGGTGTTAGTTCACTCATCAATTAAATAAGCTTCATCTACAATGCTTCAGTAAGTTCTAATTGCTCATTTATAAACAATCTTTGGCAAAAGCAACATTTCAGATGACAGGCATTAATGACTTACTAGGAGAGGGGAAAAGTATTCTGATCTTTTTCACGATTTAAAAGCAAACAAATCTCAGGTTTTCCCCAGAAAGAGAAATATGATCTGTTTTAATGTTTTCCTGTACTCACTAATTGTTTTAACTACAGGAAAACATAGATTTGGAGAATTCAGAATCACTTATGTCATGGGTACTTCTCCAGGCCAATTAAGCCTAAAATTTAGTTAGGATACAAAATAATCAGAAGTCTATTGTGTGGTGGCACTCCATCTTCTCTAGGGTCTTATTTGCTTCTAGTTACTAGATGATCCTAATTAATCTTGGTTCCCAGCTTATACCCAGAGAGACTACATGCCACAATCCGATATCCTCTTAAATTGTGTAGCTGTTAGAGAGATCCCCTCACAGCTGGGAGGCTTCTTTATTTCTACCACTGGCATTCTGGCTCTTGCCTGTCTCCCCCTCCACCCCAACCCCACCATGGAAAGGTATATAATGCACTTCTGGGCAAGGACATAAAACTCTTAAGAGTTTTATTTGGAGTTTGATATTGATTTTAAGATCTTGCAACTATATTAAATGAGAAGAGATGAGTCCCTTGTTAACAGGCACATTCCAGCCCCATGTAAAGTCACCATAATTGGTTGCTATTTGCTGTCCCAAAAGAGGCAGACTGGATGGGAACAAGACATTTTTGTGAGGCTTTAAAATTGCTAGATTTCTGACAAGGTGGAGATTTTTTTTTTTTTTGGTCATTAATCCTGGATCTAGGTCACTATTTAGTAAAAATGTTATATGGGCAAACAGGAATCAATTTTCTAATTTGCTTTTAAGCTGGTACAACGGGTGCCTAAAGAGACCAACCTGACAAATGGTAAATATTACTGGTTTGTGTCATAGAAAAGAAGTTTTTACGATGTCATGCAATAAGTTAACTGCAAATGCCCTTCATGAGGACATATGATAATGATTTTCCATTAATGTAATCTTCTCTAATTAACTCATCTGTTTCTCAGCTATGAACCCTTTTTCACATTGCTTCTACTACTGAAACCTTAGACTTAGTGAGTAAGAGCTTCTTGTCATGCCAAATTATTTTCCATGGTAAGCAACTTACAGTTCAGGTATATTGGTTATCTGACCTGTATTTCAGATACAGCTTTGAAAAAAAAAATCACTTTTTTCCCCACTGTTTCATAGACCATTTCTTTGAGACTTAATTGACATGCAACATTATACTAGTTTCAGGTATACAACATAATGGTCTGATAAGTGGATGCATTCCAAAATGATTGCCACGATAAAGAGGAGGACTCTTTACCACAGTACTGTGTCTGCCTCTGGGGCAGGCCAAAGGATGCAGCCAAGATACCCTCCTCATCTTTCATTTCACCTGGGCAAATACAGTTTCCCTCTCTTCTCAGAGCATATAGAGGAATTCTCTGGAGAAGTTGACTTGCAGTGCTCAGATGAGAATGAGCAGCACCAGCAAGTAGATAGTCTACTTTCCTTCCTACCAGTGGTAGGATCCAAGAGTGCCCTGAAAACTGCTAATTTTCCTCCCCCTTCTACCTGAATGAATACCTAGGGTTAAGGCTGTTGTTTTGATCCAAGCTTGCTATTTCTCTCTGAGGCAAGTAAAGTATTTACTCCAGCTAAGAGAAAAATTCTCTAATAGAGGTGTCATGGGTTCTCTAAAGCAGAGCCACGTTTCCTAATGTGCTTGAGTAATAGGAACACTGTATTTCCAATACTACAATAGCAGTGGGGGTTGTTTGAAGACTGGAAATGCTGCCCCATGCTTACAGTAGAAACTCCAGTAGCAGCTCAGATATCACCACAATATTCACAGCTCACAGAACTCAACAGAGAAACAGAGAGATGGTAGCTGAACTGTGCTTATATGTTAGTTATTCTTGGATATATTCACTGGGCTGCAGAGAAATATTCTTTGGAGATGGATAATTGAAATTCCTGGATTTGAATATGCTCTGGGTACAGTGTTAAACAATTAAATTCAGGTATTATCATATGTTCGAATGACAACTTGAAATATACACATGGTTTCATTACTCATAGTTGTTACAATTTCTTATTTATGTTAACACCATTAACTTTGCCCAATCTCAATTTTGTTCAAAGTTTGTAGTTTATTAAGCACATTTCTCATTATCCTTGTTAGTATTACTACTACTAATTAAAGCAGAGTGTTGCATGCTCACTATGCATGTACTCAGTTAAATAGTTTAGGTGCACCTTTATTTCATTCTCTCAATGACTTTATCAGGTAGTTACTGTTATAATTATTTTACAGATGTGGACTCTGCAGCACAGAGATGTTAAGCAATCATGACCACACAGCTATGAAGAGTAAGAACAAAAATTCAGGCCCAAGTATATACTGACCAACTCCATATTTTGAGCTCTTAACCATTATAGTGTATCTGCATATTATGTACATAGTATGTATATAAAATTAATATATTCATTCAATCAAAAAATCTATTAATATGTACATATATGAATAATAACACTTCTAATTACCTTGATACTAGGATCTGCTTAATTGGTTTGTGAACATTTACTACGCAGAAAATTTAAACAATAATCACTGTCTCTTTTTTTTAAAGGTAAATTGAAATACTACCTTGTCTGCAAAAATCATGATTTTGTAGGATTAAAAAACACACTAATTTTCACTCAATTTTTAGTCAGTTTTCTGCTACTAATAATAGTAAAAACATTAGAACACTGTTGAAGAAAAAATACTCTTATAAACTAATCTATGATGACTTGTACTGTATCTTTTTCCCTTTCTCTTCTTTTTTTCAGATTTCTCTGGTTAACTTTTCAAAATATTCTTAACTGCACAGATTTAAAAACAATTAGCATATTTGTCAATGTGCCCTTAAGTAGGTCCCCAGCTGTTAGCACTGTGCCTGGCATACAGTTAATGACTCATAAATATTTGCTGCATTTTATTGAGGCATAATCTAAAACATGAATTAAATCCTTCTACAAGTTTGTAAATAGACAAAAGTCAACCTCTTTTAGAAAAACATCCAAATATTTATTTAAATATGCTTACTTACTTATAGCACATTTTTGGAAGTAGTTTAAGTAAGTATTCCTAAACAAAAATTTAGAGACATTAACCATTCAGTTATTCAGCCATTTTACCTTCAAATAATATATATGTAATATAATTTCAGGATAGACAATGCTTAATAAATCTGGCTCACTTGAAAGCATATATCTGCTTAAATGAAACTTATAAGAATGTGCCCAACGTTATTTTATTTGGATTTACTTGAAACTCACGGTGAATTCTATTTAGTTTAAAGATCAAACATTTGGATGTTCTGGTTATTCTGTCATGTACACATGCCATTTTTTTTTCCTTAGCTAAAACCAGAAATGGAAAAGGCAAAAATACCGTGAGAACAGTGGTTTTCTTGTGGTATTTCCAGCTCATTGGAAGTGGAGTATACTGGAAATCACGGGAGACAGGCCTTTCCCAGGGGGCTCTAAGTCCAGTGACACTAATCCAAGACGTTTGGTTTATTTAAAGCAGTCCTTTTAGGCTCATCTATCACCAGTCTCAAGACCCTGAACAAAACCTTTAGCAGTCCAAGCAATTATACACGCGTTCTGGCAGGCTTCTCCCTCTACGTGGAGTTATCGTCCAAATGCACAAACGTTTTCCTTTCAACAAATATGTAATGGGTTTTCATAATTCTGAAAGATGGGTCTCCAAGTATAGGTTCACTTTTCATGTCCCGTGTGGAGGTTTGGACCACTTTCTGATAGCAGAATGGAAAATGAACTCCCTTTCAAACCATCAGTGTTTTAATTCCTTCCTCTTTCAATTTAGCTGCTGTGACATGTTACCACCATTGCCAGTTCTAGGTCAGGGCACACAGAATAATTTGAAACACCAGAGATGTGAGCAGTACATTTGGGGTTTCTCAGTCACCAAGACTTCTTTCAGTTTTTTAAAAAATGATGTTTTTCTGTTGGCCGAAGAGAAATAATGAAAGGCCAAAAACATGTATTTCGTAAAGAGGGAATTTAATTTGCTTCAATAAACATTTCCCAAGCACCTACCCTGCTGCAGGTTCTGAGGATTCTAAAATGATTAAGACAAAAGTGGGTAACAGTTTGTGAATGCTGATTGTCTGTGTAAGCCTTGTACATATATTATCCCTAGAAGCCTAACAACAACCATGTAAGGTAAGCACTGGTATTCAGCCTATTTTACAGAGAATATCTGCGTGCAGCAAATTAACTTGCTTAAAGTCACACAGGCAGAAAATGATACTGGGGATCAAAACAATGTAAACTAACTTTAGAAACTACACTTTTAATCATAGCCTCTCTCAAAATATTGACATCTTAAGGTGAAAGACAGATTTAGTAACACCTGAAGAAGTGGAGGGTAGAGGAGATTGCTGGGGAGGCTTCAGAGAAGAAATATATGGGTGGAGTCAGAAAGGTGAAAATGGAGTTCACCACATAGAACAGTTTGGATAGGAGGATTGGGTGGGGAAGCTCCGTCTGTGAGAGACGGACAGCATATGAAACAGAATGATGTTCTGAAAACCACAAATGATGTGGCATTTCGGAAACATAAAGTGTTGATGTGGAGGAAGGTGGCAGGAAGTGAGTCTAGAGATATAGGCAAGTGCCAATTCACAGGGGACCTCATATGACGTACTAAGACTATATTTTACCCTGTAAATCAGTATTTCTCAAAGTTCTCCCTCAATATGCCCTTAAAGACAGAGAAATAAACTCTGAGTTGTGGCACTGTAGTTCACATTAGTCCAAAGTCCTAATGTGGGAAAACTTTTGAAGGGCATGGTTTTATCTAAAATTTATGCAATTTATATAATACAGTTGTGCTTATTTTAATATGTAAATTATGGTTCAAATTATTTCTCATTTAAGAAAATCATTGTTGTAGAATGATTTCTCTGCATCACGCAAATGTGACAAAGTACCTTGTATTTGAGAAGTTCAGCTGAAGATGTATGTGGGGCAAGAGGCAGAGCAATGATATAATTATGTTTGTCTCTCTGAATAATAATTTTGGAAGGGCACATAGAGAAGAGGAAAATGCTCCAGACCAGACTAGAATTGATGAGGGCCACATTAAGGCAATGATAGCGATGAAGAAGAAGAGAAAAAATGGTTTTAGAAACATGCATAAGGGCAATTAGTTATCAAATGGATATAAGGGATAACAGAGAGGATCAAGGTGAAGCTGTATATCAATTCATGATAGGGCAATCTCAACAAGTGAGATGGAAAATATAGGAAGAAGAAAGGCTTTCCAGCAACTTTCATCACAAGCAAGTCTCAAGATAAAGACACGAATTCCATAATTAAAGACATGAAATTCAACCCTTCTACATTCAACCAAATCTCACTATAACATTCTTGATTTTCTTTTATAGTTTTTGAGGGTGTTTCCTCCTGGAATTTGAAACTAATACATGTGCATTGCAGAACAATCTATAAAATTCAGAGATATTATTATAAAAGTGGAAAAATTGGTAAGTATTGCTAAGGATATAGAGAAACTGGAACTCTTGTGCATTGTTGATGGGAATGTAAAATGGTGCAGCCTGTATGGAAAACAGTATGGAGGTTCCTCAAAAAAATAAAAATAGAATTACCCTATGACCCAGAAATTCCAGTTCTGGGTATATAATTCAAAAGAATTTAAAGCAGGAGCTCAAAGAGATATTATTACACCAGTGTTCATGTAGCATTTTTCACAATAGCCAAAAGGTGGAAACAATCCAACTATCCATTAATGGATATATGCATCAACAAAATGTGGTATATACATATGGTGGAATATTATTCAGCCTTAAAAAGTCTTAAGACTTAAAGACTTAAAAAGCTTTAAAAGACTTATTTAAAAAGCTTTAAAAAGTGATGGGCTTATTTCATTTTTTAAATGTTCTGGTGTATGAGGCTATGATAAAAGAAAAGAAGTTGGGGCACCTGGGTGGCTCAGTGGATTAAGCCTCTGCCTTCGGCTCAGGTCATGATCTCAGGGTCCTGGGATCGAGCCCCGCATCGGGCTCTCTGCTCAGCAGTGAGCCTGCTTCCTCCTCTCTCTGCCTGCGTCTCTGCCTACTTGTGATCTCAATCTCTCTGTCAAATAAATAAAATTAAAAAAATTAAAAAAAGAAAAGAAGTTGATTTTCCTGAAATTGTTTATGAAATGATCAACTACTTTCCCATTAGTTGGTGATGCTGCTTTTTTATCATGAATCAGTTATAAATTTTTGCAAGGGAGTGTATCAGGATGATATCTTCATATCTTCTGTCACATGGACCTGTATGGATGGTGAAGTTATGTAGGGCTAAGAATATTGGCTTTGAATAAATTAACCCATGTTGAGTCAAAGGTTCACACTTCCTAGTTTTGTGGACTTAGGGAAGTTATTTAATCTTTATTAGCTTTGATTTTTCTATAAAATAGAAAGAACAGTATTATCCTTCCTCATGGGATTGTTGCAGGATTTAGAAGGAGAGTCTTGCAAAGTACCTTGCATATAATTAGTGCTTAATCAATGTTAGTGATCATCAGTGCATTATAATTTGGGAGAATTTTATGCATGTATATACATCATCAATCTGTCTTGACTCCATTATAATACATTTGGTTCCTACAGTTTTCAAATACTTCATTATACGGAAGTATTGAGACTGAGATTGTATGACTGTGTAGTCTGCACAGCTCTTTTGCATATGTTACTGATTTTCTTTTGATCACACAATTTAACTCTATGATACAAAATACTTTTACTCCCTTATGAAGATGAGGAAAATCTTAAAGGTCACAAAAGTTTTAAGGCAAAGATTTGGAACTTCGGCTAAAAGCATTTGACTTCCAAACGCAGTGTTTTTTTTCCCTGCGTTATCATGCTACTTTTGGGGAACAGAATCTCTTTTATCATATAGCTGTGTAAACTGTGAATAGAGTCTTTTTATTTAGGAAAGTGTTTATTTTAAGCATGAAAATAATCTATCAGATGTTTCGAGGGCAGTCCACATGTCCATAACTGAAATATCTCTAGCTCCTAAAGTATGAACAGGAGAGATTAAAGAGAACATTGGGATACTGTATATAATGTAGGAGGTGCTTGATTTATCCCTCTATAAATTTCAGGAGGATTAAGGAGTCTTACTGTGAAAGTGGTGTCAAAACTAATTATAACACCTGATTCAAGATAGACATTCTTCAGACTTCTTTCTATCAGGTGGGAGCTTTCTTAGCAGCCTGCTCTCATCACAAAAAGGTGTTGTGAGAGCTGATTTTTCTCTGAGCAGTCAAGTTGTACTAAAGTTTCCAGAGGGGGGAAATATGTTTAAAGCTTTTCTCAGTTGTTAGTAACTGAAAAGCTCTTGTTGAATATAAATTAGCTCTTTCCACCTTTCCTGCCCTGGTCTGTCATACTAACCTAACTTTTTAGTATAATTGAATTTTTCAATTGAATCATATACAATAAACTATTTTTATGTTTAAATTATTATTAATCATTAAGAATGGCAATTACAGTAAAAGTGCTATTTCTTGCCTTTATTATCCAGAAACATTTTCCACAAACTGTTTCCAGGTTTTCAACTTAGGGAGGAAATTCAATCATCAAGTTTTACATGTCATATTCAAACTAAAGATTTAAGTCAAAGTCTATATAATCATAAATCCGTTTTGGAATGTGCAGCATGCAGCTTGGAAATAAGTTTCCATTTATTATGCAGAATCCCAAGAACCCGAATAAATTTCAATTTAGCTCTTTACTAAGAAAAGTTACAGGGAAAAGTTAGCTAAATCATCATATAAATGAGATTTAAAGTGTCTGTAGCTGGGTTTTCTTTTTACACTGTAATTTCTTAACTTGCCACTGCCTATATTGATTTATACAGATTTTACTGTAGTGTATAGTTTTTATTTTGTCTTCTTTTTGTTTCCCAGATTGCATTAATTCTTCTTTTGATACCAGTAACTCTATTGTTTTCTGAAGAACCACCCCTATACTGCCTGTGGCTGAGTGTGAACTCCATCTCTGACTCTGAGTATGAGCATGTTATTCAAGCCCAGTTAGAGCACCTGAGTTTCTTGGCCAGAGTGATCGCTTCAGGAATAGGCATGTGGCCCAATCAAAGCTAATGGCATTCAACAAGCATTTTGCAAGGACTTCAGGGAAAGAAAGGCACTCTTCCACTGGGGTTGAGAGAATGTAGACTTTCAGCTGTTGGCAGTCATGTGTGACACCAGAAGCAGTCTGATAGTGAAGCCAAGATGCAAGGAAGCAGAGCTAAGACTAGAAAGTAACTGGGTTCCAGTGACTCATTTGAAGCCTTGGATCAAGCTGGTATACAAACCAGCCCTCTTGAATTAACTCTTGAATGTTAACCTTTGACTTAATTGCTAAACACTTATTAAGAATTCTTTCGAAGACTTTATACTATAAAAGACAGTACAAATTGGCAAATACAGTACACTGTGATAAACAACAGGTTAGGTCAAAGCAAGGTGCTGGAGGGGAAATTAGGGCTGCCTTGGAAGGGTCAGACAAGAAATTCAGAGGGAGGTGATCCATTCTAGTTGAGTCCCAAATGACGAGCAGAGAGTACTGATTGGAGGATGGTGACTAGAGGGAGGGATGGCTGCGAATGGTCTTAAGAGCCTGTGCAAAACCCTAGAGACCAAAGTAAGGATGTTCAAGTAACACTGAGTAATTTATTATGGCAGGACCACACATTAGAAAGCGGGGAAAGAGTTTTGGAGTCATGAGAAATCAAGCTGGTGGAATGAGCAGGAGCAAGAGGAAGGAGGTCTTTATACACCATGGTTTTAAGCAGAGATCTTGCGTTTTAGAAATATGACTCCTAGCAGGATGGAGAAATAGCTTGAGAGAGAGCAAAATTGAAGGTGATTAAATTTGCGAGCTGGGAGATGACGGTCACATGGTCTGACAGAGTGGCTCTGTGAATGGAGAGAATAAAATGATGTCAAAGAGATTTTGGAAGGATGAAAAACCAGGTCTTCTGATTGACTAGATGTGGCAGAAACTCAAGATGTGTTAGAAGAGATTAAAATATAAGATGCAAGTGTGGTAGTTGAGTTCTCCTGCAATTCTAAAGTTCTGCTCTCTGGGGAAGAACTGCTCCTTCTTTTGTAGCTATTCACACTAAATGATATCACCAGCCATCAAAATGTTCAGCCTCATCTCATTGTCTTTTTTGCCTTGTGGGTGCATATATGACAGTTTCCTGCCATCACTGATCCAAAAGTCTCCTCTGTATCAATATAGAATACAGAGAGAATACAACTTACTATTGGAAAACTACTAACAGATTTGCATTGAAGTTAGTATGTAAGTGACTACAAAGTCCAGACAAATTTTCACATAAATTAACATAGGAAAGTAGAAAAAAGAACAAGTAACTTCTCTTATAACCTCAAGAGACAATGATGTATGTTGATTGCTACCTCTTCAAAGACTCCTGTGTTCATTTTGGAGATAAGTGTTTACAATTCCAAAAGTCAGAAGGCCTGTGACCTTACGTTGTAAAATCAAAAGGTTAGGCCTCCTTCTTGGGCCTATTATGTTTTCAAGGAGACATCTTATGAATGGGAGAGTAAGGAGGCAGACACTTCCCTTTTCTTTATTAAACAAAGAAAATTTCATAACTTTACTCCAGAATCACCAGACTCTCCCTGAATGTTACATCTCAGCTTGTTCAGCCTGCCTCTGTTTATTCCCTGAATTCAATATCTGTGATTAATGTTGATATTACCTAATCCAAATTTAGGAGTCCCTGACAAGTTCAGAGAATTCCAAAGTCCCATTCAAGTTGTTTGTTGATTTAGTAAATGCCAGAAGTCCTATCATACTCATTTATTGGGTGCCTCTGTGTGTTTGATCAAATGTTTCCAACGAAAGGACAACAGGGGACAGAGCCAGGTTCTGTGAATAAGAATGATAGCACACATGCTTGTTTATCCTTCTCTTTTTTTCCTTGTCTTCTGGCATCTTAGTTTCTTAATAAACTCTGTTATGGGCATGTCCTAGGGAGAAGAAAGTAGAGTGAGACTGAGGAAGGTTTATTTTGTTATCCTCTGGTTCATTTTACATGTACCTTTTAAGGTTATGTATCGGAAAGGAAGGTGGAGAGGGGTGCATCCTACTCAGGTACACAGAAATTCTTCCTCAAGTCAACAAACCTTCTCACACTGCAGTGTTAGTGATCTGCCATCTCCAGTATTGATCTGTCTCTGGGTTCCACTGGATGCCTTCCACACTGAGAATCCTAGTACAGATTTTGGCGGTATTGCAGAAGCTTCTCTGCGTGATGGCTGTGGTGAGATGCTAAGCAGGAACCACTACTGTCACTATAGGATGTTATGCTTGGCCAAATAACCCGACTGGCTCTTGAGAAAGGAAAATATCCTGGCATTTGGGTATTGACAGAGGTGGTCTGCAGTAGTGCATTTACAAGTAAGGACTTTTACCGATGAAGTCACAGGGAGACCAAGGAAAGGATTTTATTTGACATCACATAAAATATCTCTTTAAGCATTCTTGCTCTTTCTCCAAAGTCTTTTGCCCATATGGCATCATCACATCTCATTTCTTTCCATCCCTTTCCTTCAATTACTTTCATCTTCTTTCTTACCTCCCTTTGACAACCCACTTCAGCATTCTCTCATTTCCATTTCCTCTGGGTTCATCTATCCTTTTTCTTTCCGATTTTATTTACTCCTTTTTTGTCTTCTCCAAATGTATTCTTAACAATTAAAGACTCAATGCTAAACTTGAAAAACACCAGAATGTTAAAAATTTATATAAATATTTTCTATTATATATATAATTATATATTATAAATCTATAAAATAATACATTATATATAAATATAAATAAATACATCAATAAATTTATATATACAATTGTTTGGACTTGAGCCTTGATGAGACATACAGTAATGGAAAATGAACTATTATTATTTTATCAAGTTTTTTTGCTGTCCATTCTATGTTAATCAGGCAGTGGAATGTACCCATCAATAACAGAGTGCCCTAGGTTTGACTTAAATTTATCTCTGAGGCTCAGTTTTCTTATCTTTAAAGTGGGAGAAATAATCTCCATAGGACTGTTTGTGGACTGAATTTGTGGCATATCAAAACATAAGAAACACTCAGAAAACTTAATTTCAGTTCTCTTTCTTAATTTCTTCCTATTTGAAAATGAAAACCAGGCATTTGGTTTTCTTTTCCCAAAAACTTATGTGAATATGATATAAAGGTAACCTTATTAGGTATTGAAAGAGCTATGCTATTTAACTTCAGATGTTCAGTTTTAGTTGTTGCTGTTGGAGGGGGCACTATTTTTCTTCATAGTCATACTTTTCTTCATGAAATCTGTTTGGGTCTTTTTAACTTTATTTCAACCATCCTGTCCAAAATAACACTATTTGTTAGTATTGGTAATCCAAATTTATTTTATAGCTGTTTACTTGGAGTGGATTTCTTTTATGAGCTTTTGAAATATCCAAGAAATAAGGTAATTTTGGCAATGTTCTGGATTCGTGAAAGTGATTCTCTTTGAAACTAAATAGGCTTATTTATTTTCTTTTTGACTACACCTGTAAGCTGAAAGCCTGTGATAATTAACGTTTTATCATCTCAAATTGGATTGCAAACTGTTTTGATAATTAAAAGCAGATGGCAGAAGCTGGAGAAAAATGTGTAGTAGCTGATTAGTGGAAATAAGTGAATTTGGAGTTATTTAACATCCAGATAGTAGATGGGTCAAACACAGTTTATACTTTACAAGTGTGTACTTTTAGAGTAATTCCAAACATGATGTTTGATAATATATCGAAAAGTAGGTGTTTGTTCTTCATCTTCTTTTGGTCTCTGTCCCATGACAGAATGCTCACTTTCCTTGTACAGCATGTGTGCCAATGCCTTAATTTCAGCTTGGCCTGGTTAGCTGGGTCACCAGTAGCTTCTTGATAAGAATTTGCTTTGCCTCAGAGTATCTTGAGGCTGAGCATTATGTGTTGCTTGAGTTTTTCTTTATGGAGCTTGTTATTGGCTCTCAAAGCCAGTGTTCGACAAAGTTCAGCCACCCTATAAACAGTTCATCTATCAGCCTAATAATTTTCATTCTGATGCTGAAAACAGAAGATTTCACTGGGTAAATGAAGTTGTTTAGCAGGTTAGACATGTTTTAAGCACCCTCTCAGATTAATGTTAATTAAGATTTTAATTCCCACTTCTCGGAACTGTGAAACCAATTTGAAAGGTATGGATGACTCTCTAATTTCAGTAAATCTGTGTTAAAGGAGTTATATGGCCATAAAGGCTAAAGTATCCAACTCTAAACATCAACCCATCAAAGCACTGAAAACTCATATTCCATTAATGAAAGTCACCAAATAATCTTTTCATAGAGTTTTCAGTCATTCTCTGAGAAACGTCTGCTGGAGTAGAAAAGTTAGAGTTTAAAAAACATAACAGAGACTCTCCTTTTCAGGGAAATCTCCCTTCAAGAATTTTATCAACTTTTGGGGAACAACTGTATTTTTTTCTTTGTAGATTTTTGCCTTGATAGAGAACGTGGTACATGATCCCAATTCTATTACTTATTATTAAAGATTTGATAAGAACCAATCTGTATGGGTTGAATTGTGTCCACCAAAAAAGATGTGTTGAAGCCCAAAACTCTAATACCTCAGAAGGAGGTGTTATTTGGAAATAGGGTATTTGCAGATTTAACTAAATTAAGATGAAGTGATTAGGACAGGCTCTAACCCAATACGGTTGGTACTATTATAAAAGCAAAAAATATATATTTGGACAAAGACACAGGGAAAATGATGTGAGGATGGCAGAGGCAGAGATTAGACTAATGCAGCTGGAAGCCAAGGAATACCAAGGATTGTTGCCCACTACCAGAATCTAAGAAAAGGCAATGAATGATTCTACTCAGCATCTCCAAGGAGCATAGCCCTGCTGACATCTGGATTTGGGACTTTTAAGACACCCAGTTTGTGGCACTTTATGGCAGCTATAGCAAAATGATACACAATCCATTGCCATCATGAAAATCTCTCCTTGAGAAACACATCTGGAAGAATAGATGAATAATAGAGAATATAATGCTCTATTTCTCTATTTCTCATTAATAGTTATGCTTTCAATCTGTTTTAAACTTTTTTTTAAAAGATTTTATTTATTTATTTGACAGAGAGATAGATCACAAGTAGGCAGAGAGGCAGTCAGAGAGAGAGGAGGAAGCAGGCTCCCTGATGAGCAGAAAGCCCGATGCAGGCCTCGATCCCAGGACTCTGGGACCATGACCTGAGCCGAAGGCAGAGGCTTTAACCCACTGAGCCACCCAGGTGCCCTAAACTTTTTTTTTAATAAGCGATTTCTATTACTAATTCAAAAGCTACACATGTTCATTATGGAAAATGTTAAAAACAGATAGGTGGTCTAAACTGGTCCTTGCTCCATTCTTTATTCACCACAGATCAACTAGAGTTAATTAGTTAAAATATTGATTCTGCCTCTTGTCTCATTAGAACCCCTCAATGGCTTCTCACATATCTCAGAGCAAATCGATAGAATTACAGTGACCAATAATTCATTTAAATCATTGCAGCAATGGTTCTCAATTGGGGGCATTTGAAAGCTGCTGCTGTCTGGTTCATCCTACATAAATTCCAACAGAATTTCCAAAGGTGTAGACTGGGGAAGAGTATTTTGAGAATCTCCCTTAGGTGATTCTAATGTACTTTAAGAGGAAGAACCACTATGTTGGCAAGGATGCAGAGAAAGGGGAACCCTCCAACACTGTGGGTGGGAATGCAAGCTGGTGCAGCTACTCTGGAAAACAGTATGGAGTTTCCTCAAAAACTTGAAAATAGAGCTACCCTATGACCCAGCAATCGCACTACTCAATCGTGCTACTTAAAGATACAAACGTAGTGATCCGAAGAGGCATGTACACCCAAATGTTTATAGCAGCATTGTCCACAATAGCCAAACAATGGAAAGAACCTAGATGTCCATCAACAGATGAATGGATAAAGAAGCTGTGGTATATATATATATATACAATGGACTACTAAGCAGCCATCGAAGAAAATGAAATATTGGCATTTGCAATGATGTGGATGGAACTAGAGGTTATTATGCTAAGAGAAATAAGTCAATCAAAGAAAGACAATTATAATATGATCTCTCTAATATGAGGAATTTGAGATGCAGGGCAGGGGGCTGTGGGGGGTAGGGAGGGAAAAAATGAAACAAAATGGGACCAGGGAGGGAGACAAACCATAAGAGACTCATAATCCCAGGAAACAAACTGAGGGTTGCTGGGGGGTGGGAAGGGAGGGATAGGGTGGCTGGGTTATGGACATTGGGGAGGGTATGTGCTATGGTGAGTGTTGTGAACTTGTAAGACTGACACAATCCTGTACCCCTGAACCAAATAACACATTATATGTTAATAAATAAATAAATAAATTTAAAAAACGAGGAACCACTGTCTATCACAATTTCTCTTCCCCACTCCTGAAACTCTTTCTTTTTGTCTGTTATCTCTTGGACCTCATCTCCAACTAGCCACACTGGCCTCCTTACTATACCTTGTAAATTTCAACCACGATCTCACTTGCTCCTTGTTCTTCTTAAACCACTCCTACAGGCATTCATTTACATGACAAACTCTTTCACTTCTTTCAGGTCTCTGCTCAAAGAAAACTTTACCAGTGAAGCTTTTTCTGAACCCTTAAAAAATCACTCCCCACATTCCATCCCCTATTCCTTCTGCCCTTGTGTTCCCTTTTCTTTTTTTTTAAGATTTTATTTACTTGTTTGACAGAGTGAGAGATAGCGAGAGAGGGAACATAAGCAGGGGGAGTGGGAGAGGGAGAAGCAGGCTTCCCATTGAGCAAGGAGCTGGATGTGGGGCTTGATCATGCATGATCTGAAGACAGAAGCTTAACGACTGAGCCACGCAGATGCCCCAAGCCCTTGTATTCATTTTCCTCTTTCCCTTTTTAATTTTTTTTTGTATATCATTTACCAAACATTGACATATTGTGCACTTGTTTATTTCTTTTTTTTTTTAAAGATTTTATTTATTTGACAGATCACAAGTAGGCAGAGAGGCAGGCAGAGAGAGAGAGAGGAGGAAGCAGGCTTCCTGCTGTGCAGAGAGCCTGACGTGAGGCTCTATCCCAGGACCCTGAGATCATGACCTGAGCCGAAGGCAGAGGCTTTAACCACTGAGCCACCCAGGCGCCCCTGTTTATTTCTTAATTGTCTGCCACACGCAACTTGAATATAAGCTCCTTAAGTCAAAGACTCTGTTCACTGCTATATCCCTAGAATAATGTGTGACACATAGTATGCACTAGATATATGTTTGTTGAACTAATAAATGAATTATGACAGGGCTGGGCAATATACTAAAATGTGAAATGAAATCATGTCCTAGTGCATACATGTAAATTTTGTTTCAACTCGAGTCAACTTTGCCTATCAGAACTGTATGAATCATCTTATAACAAAACAACATTAGGAACTTGGAAACATTCTTAACTACCTTCCATATCTTCCTAACATTTCTATTTCTACTCCCCTGTCATTACCTTTTCTTAATATTTTAATTCTCTGATTCCTCTAACTCTGAAAACTCTGGATCAATCTTCATCCACATCCTTTACTGATACCGTGACTATCGGTGTTGGCAGTGTTCTCACCATACACATCATTGTATATTGTTTTCTGCCCCTGATGACTTCAGAAGTCCTCACTTTGGTTGCCATTTAGAATATGTGGAGAACTTTAAAAATTACCGTTAGTTCCTAGTTTAGACCAATTAAGTAAGATTCTCTGAGTCAAGGCTCAGGCATTGGTTTAAAAAATTCCTTGGGTAATTCTAATGGACAGCCAGAATTGTGAACCACAGAAAGATGTTGAGAACTTCTCAGATCACAGTTTAAATTTTTCTACATTTTGGGCAGTAATATAAACAAGAAGTAAGTTAGCAAGATAGAGAATTATGCAAATGAAAATCAACCAGGGAGAGACTAGAGGGAAGACTATTGCAAACTCTAGGCAAGTGATGAGAACCTGAATTTAGGATACTGGTGATAGGAGTGGAAGGATAACATGAGGCAGGATGTATCAGTTTTCTATTATTGCATAATAAACCACCCCCAAATTGGGTGGCCTAAAAAAGCAACAGTGATTTAATTTTGCTTATGAATCTGTGATTTGGCTGGCTAGGCCTCAGTGGGAATGGCCTGTCTGTACCCTGTGGTATCAGTGGGATGGCTCAAACGGGTCTGAAAGATGTACTTTTAAGATGGGTTACTCACATGTCTGTCAAGTTGGGTGGTGGCTGTCAACTCTGAAGCTTAGAAAAAGGCTTAGGCTGCCTTTTGTTTTGCTTTTTAGTTTCACAAATCTGATGATTTGTGGGTGGGTGGGGATACATTCAGGAAGACATCCAGTCTTGGCTCTGAAGCCTCCTCCACCTGAACCAGCTCTCAGTGCCCACTCCTTTTGGGGTTCAAGTCCCAGATCAGAGAGTTTCTGGCATCCCAAGCTTGGGGGCTGGGGTCATCCTGTTGGTGCAGGCTGGGTGACAGGGAAAGCCATGCTGAGACGGGACGGGTCTTGTAGCAGCCACGACGGGGTCTGGCCTGGTTGACCCCGCTCACTCCTGCCTGTGACAGTCCTGGCTGTCAGTGGCTGGCGGTGCGGGGTCTGTGAGCAGCAGTGTGCGGGGGTTTCCAGCTGTGGCTGGGGTCTGGAAGTGGGGGTGGGGACAGGTTTCCTCTCACTGTGCTTGAGCCACTGGGCGTGCAGGGAGGCGGAGAGGATGTCTGCCAAGAGGGCAGGGCGCGGTGGACTTCCCCACCGAAACTTTGGTCCGCTTTTCCATGGCGGGGGCCCTCCGACTGTGTAGCTGCGGAGGGCACAGGGCGCCCACGCCGTCTCTGCCGGCACCACAGCGCGTCGCAGCCTCCTGCAGCGCCTCTCCGTCAACATCTTCAGTATTGCTGGTGGCACTCCTCCCCGGAGCTGCTCCTGCTTCTCGTCAAGGAGTGGCTCCATCTTCTCAGTGGCTGCCTTCCGCCACTCCGCCCTCCACGTGCAGAAGCCTGTCAGGCGTGCCTGCGGCTGCTCCTCAAAGCCGAGAGCAAGCCACGGCCTGCGGTTGGTGGCCGCCATCTTGCTGCTAGTCCTTGCTGTCCCGGATGGGGACGCTTCCGTCAGCGGCCGCGCAGGCCTCCATGACTGACGCTGCGGCCTCTGCCTCCTTACAGCACGGTGGCTGGGTTCCAAGAGCGAGGTTTCAGAACTTTGGGGGAGTGATTTATATTTTCGGTTCCACTGTAAGTAGCACAGCATCCCTTCGATTATGGCTGAGGCAGCCACAAAGGCCAACTTAGATTTAAGGGAAGAGGACACGGACCCCATTACCTCGATAGCGGGAGGGGCAAGGTTTTAGAGGAGATCCAGGAGAGGAGACACAGGGGTGGCCCGCTGAGGAACGGCGGTCTGCGGCATTCTTGGGGTCTGATTGGAAGCGGGCAGTGAAAACCGCGAAGAAGGAAGGGCAAGGGCCTTTTTAAGGGGAAAAAAAAGTGACTTTAAAGATAATGCTTCCTTAAAGATAATGTTTATCTGGATTGTTAACAAAAAGTAGAGTACGTAGTGTTATCATTGGCAAGGGCTGCGGGAAAATGGTTTGTAAAACGTGCCCTTAAAGCCTAGGGAATCGTGTGTTTCATTTGCTTTGTTCAGTACCTACGCTGAATAGGGACACTGGGTAATCCTGGAAAGGTGGTGATAATTTTCTGAAAAGCTTTCGGAACCTTTGATAGCTAGGCTGTTTTTACACATTCATGCTATTACTTGACTGAATGTACACAACTCAAACAACTGGTACGGTAACTGAAAATATCTAACAAGAGAAAATTCGAAGCCACTTCTTCCAACTCACTGTTATTATTATACGGGATTAATACAGAGAAATTTCTTGACTTAATTCTAATCTTCCATTATATGCTCCCATGATTGATAATACAAAAATGGGCACAGTGGAGCCACCTCTTTGTCTTAGGTGAACTTACAATTGTTGGGAGGGGGGAAGGCAGCTGGGATCACTTTGAAAAATGACCTTTCTTTGGCAGTTCTGGGGTCAGCTGCATTAAGTGTTACAGGATGATGGTGACTGTGATAGGTCATAGCTAAGAAATTTGGACAGGGTTCTGGTTCCTTTGGACTCCTTTATCCTGTTGGCAAACACTCCAGAAGAGGAGTTCACACCCAGCTCTGCCTTTGTCCATGTGAGTTCTTGTAGTCCGTATTGGTTCACACAGTATCTTTTTTTTTTTTTTTTTTTATTTGACAGAGAGAGATCACAAGGAGGCAGAGAGGCAGGCAGAGAGAGAGAGAGGAGGAAGCAGGCTCCCCGCCAAGCAGAGAGCCGGATGTGGGGCTTGATCCCAGGACCCTGGGATCATGACCTGAGCCGAAAGCAGAGGCTTTAACCCACTGAGCCACCCAGGTGCCCCGGTTCACACAGTATCTTAAAAGCAGAAGAATGAGGGAAAGGGGGATTAAGAAATGCCCTTAATGGTTTCATCGCAAGGCTAAGTTTACCACAGACTTTGGCTGCCTTTTTTCTCCTAAAATTAATCAACTCAAACTGCTGCTTAGATTTCTTGTTTTTGCCAAAGTTCAAACTGTGAATCATGTGAAATGGATATAACTAACTTTATCAGGTATTTTACTATTAGTAAAACAGGTGAGTGGCAAAGCATATTCATTAACTTAGCAAATATTTATTAAATACCTACTATATGTAAAGCACAGTGCCAGCTGACTTTCATATCTTGTTCTGATTTGGGTTAAATCTGAATGCAAGAGTTGGTCTTGTAATCATCCTTTTTGTTAGTCCAGTATTTCAGTTTCACTCAGCCAAGTTTACAAAGCAGCTCATTATTTACAACTTGACTCATCAACTGGCAGGTTTTTATTGTGCTTTCTTTTTTCTCAGCCCTTTCATTGACTGTATGAATACACATCATAAAATCAACACCATCGACTTTGAAGACATTTATTAAAATAATGCATTTGTGAGAGGAAATTTTATAAGACCTGTAGTTTATAAACTCCTTTATCTATTTACTCCAGATGATTGGATCTTAATCTTTGCGGGGTGGGATAGGCCCTGACACTCACACTGTGGGGTAAGAGAACTTTTAAAAGTATTAATCACAACTGAAGTGTACTGTTCTCCCTCAATGATTGTGGGCCCCACATTTGTTACTTTTGTAACCTTGATTTAGATCCAACCAATACAAAATTAAAGGTGTGTCTCTGTGCTAGGTAACTCTCTTAGAGGAAGGACCTATAAAAACTATAAAGGTATATTTCCTAAGTAGCTAAATTTGAGTGAATGTGTGTGCATGTGTTCTGCCAAGATCTGTACATTTTATTTATGTAAAGTGTACTAATCAGCATTTACTAAAGAAAAAAATTGAAAAGTGCATCTCTCAGGAATAATTTTTCTTAGGTAGTGTTCTTATGTTAGGAAGAAGGTTCAAAATAGTAACATGGATTTTGATGGAGAAACAAATCTATATACCTGTCAGGCACTGAGTAGTCAATGGAGAATCAAAGATGACCAAGATTTGGTGACTCACGCCCTTGGGAAGCTGCAGTGAGGGTGAAGATCTTGATTCTGATGTGAAGAACAATAAAATACCAGCTTATTGCCTTCAGAAAGGAGTTGCGGAAGACGACCTGAAGAGCCAAATACTTGAACTAGCTGTTAAAGCCTGAGTAAGATTTCCCAGGGAGGAATGGCAGGACATTATGTTCCAGGCAAACAATCACAGGGAAAAGACACCAAGAAGGAGGAAAACGCATGCAAACAAAGTGCCAAACCTCAGGATTTTAAGGGAAAGCAGGATAGGAGAGTTGAGGGTGGCCCAAAGAACTTGGAGGATGTGAGACTTTGGGTAGTGGCTGGGAAGGCTTGAGGGTGAAGAGGTCTTGAAAAATAAGGATGGAGAAAATCTCAGTGGCTATTCAACAACAATAACCACAGCCTAGTAGGAGGCAGTCTAAAATAAAATCAGAATTCTTTCTCCTGGCCTAAAAGGCCTTGCCTGATGGGAACTTCACCTGGCTTTATAACTTCATCTCCTGCCCCTCTCCTCCTTACTTAATATGAACTTCTTTTGAATACATGCCAAATCTGATCCTACCTGAACAACTTTGCTGTAGGTCAGTGGTTCTCAGTCAAGTGTGATTTTGTCACCCTGAAGACATTTAGCAATGTCCGGAGCTGTTTGGGCTGTCAGGACTTAGAAGAGGCTACTGGCATCTGGTGGGTAGAGGCCACTGAGGCTGTTAAACATCCTGCAGTGCTCAGGATGACCCCTCACAGCAAAGAATTATCAGTCCCAAAGTTGTGAATTATGCCAACGCTGAAAAACTCTTAGGTGTTCCCTTAGCATGAGTGTTTTTCACATAGATGTAGTCAGTCACTCTGTTACCTTCCTGTTTTATGTTTAAGTAAATTGTCACTATGGAGTGATTCTCATTTATTTGTTTGGATTATTGTGCTGATCATCTATCTCCTATAAACTCCATGAGGGCAGAGGACTGGACTATATCAATAAGTCCCAGAACAGTGCCCAGAACACAATGAGTGCTCAATAAATATTTGTTGATCGGGGCGCCTGGGTGGCTCAGTGGGTTAAGCCGCTGCCTTCGGCTCAGGTCATGATCCCAGGTCCTGGGTTCGAGCCCCACATCGGGCTTTCTGCTCAGCAGGGAGCCTGCTTCCTCCTCTCTCTCTGCCTGCCTCTCTGCCTACTTGTGATTTGTCTGTCAAATAAATAAATAAAATCTTAAAAAAAAAATAAATATTTGTTGACTAAATAAGTGGGTGAGTTGCAATCCTGGTCCTAGCTCTTACTAGCTCTGTGACTTTGACAAGTTACTTAAGTTGTCTCATGTCTTTTTTTCTTCTATGCAGACTCTGTGGGGCAGAGACTTGTGTATTGTGTGTAGAGTTTTGCCCACTCAGCAAGAACAGTTTTTGACACTTCCAGTAGATCCTCACTGGTGTTAGTTGAGTGAATGTTGAAAGGCCATAAATTCCTTCTTGGAACCTACTAACCCCTTGCTTGGGTTTCTAGGTAAACTTAAACAATTAGGAAAATGGAAAGGTGGGTAGGTATTTTATTTTATTTTTTATTTTATTTTTTAAGATTTTATTTATTTATTTGACAGAGAGAGAGATCACAAGTAGGCAGAGAGGCAGGCAGAGAGAGAGGGGGAAGCAGACTCCTTGCTAAGCAGAGAACCTGATGCAGGGCTCAATCCCAGGACCCTGGGATCATGGCCTGAGCCAAAGGCAGAGGCTTAACCCACTGAACCACCCAGGTACCCCTTTTTATTTTTTGAAGGAACCTTGAATTTTATTTTAATTTTTTCAGTGTTCCAAAATTCATTGTTTATGCACCACACCCAGTGGTGGGTAGGTATTTTAGCAAAAGTAACTTGGTCCTTCAGAACTAGACAATATAATCATGTTTTTCCTGCTTTCAGAAACTGATTTTTATTGTAGGTTTTTTATTTATGATTGAAAAGTTCCAGCTTGACTCTGTTTTTGTTTGTTTTAAGAAAGCAAGACTCTGTTAAGCATTTTAGATTAGCTAAACTTTATGTTCAGACCAATTCTGGCCAAACTTGAATGCTCAAGGAGGATAGAATTAGTTCTAAGCTCAGTGTAGTGCACAGGGCCACACATCTGCGTGACAAAGTGAAGAGAAGTAACTCCCATGGCTGATTTTTAAAATAATTAGTTGCACAGCTTCCATTTTTGGAAAAAGCTTTAGGGATACCACTGGTTCAGAAACAATATGATGAGACAGCATTAGAGAAAAGAGAAAATGTCACATTTAACTTGTGAAAAATGTTCAGAGATAAACCAGAAATTTTCCCCATTGGTAAAACAAACAAGCAAGAGCTGGGGAACTGGACCCAAGGAGCCCTGCCAAAGTCAAATTGCCCGCGGACACTTTGCAGACTCCTCATTTCTATTTCATTTGGTTTTTACTTTTCCAATACTTCCAGCATAAAATTAAACTGGGAAGCAATATATTCTGGTTATCTATTTTTTCATCCTCATCAGAATCTAAAATTATACCTAAGCAAATATTTATGTCTAGAGGATAATGTTCTGAAATCTTCTAACCACGAGAAGGATTGTACGTTCTTAGGAAAAATGCTTTAAACAAACCAATATTGCTGATCTTTTTTTATAAAATATAACCATTTGAATAAAATGAATAGTTTGAAAATGTTTGGCATGCTTTTTAAAAACTTCATGGTAACTGGTATAAAGAGTTTGCAGATTAGTTACCCACAGTATAAATTCAGCATGGAAGTACTTTGTGTATGTTGCAAGATTTTTTTTTTTTAAATGATCCAAAATTTAAAATTCAGTAGATTTTATATAAACATCGAAATTTCTGTTCTCTTTTGGAAACATCCAGAACATCTGTTAACCCAGGGCTCTTTTATTTTGCATTTGTTCATGGTCAACAAGTATTTCCTGAGTGCCTACTATGTAGCGGGCACTAAAGGCAATCGCCTGAAACATTATGGCAGCTGTCCCCTTTATGGTGCAAAGTGGCAGCTCGTAGTGTTTTTCAGAGTCCGATACAGGGGGTATAGCTCAGTGGTAGAGCATTTGACTGCAGAGTCCGATACAGCTCAAGCCATTTTCCGGAGGTTTAGTCTCAGTAGCTATTTAGCTATCACTCTTGCACAGTTGATTCTCTCATAATGGAGAAAAGAAATCTTTGTACCAACATGTGACAGACAGGTAGCTGTCCTATAATTAATTGTACTCTCTCTTTCATAGAGTAGAGTTGCCATTAGAAAGTATCTTCTTAACCAAGCAATATATTTCACAGCCCCCTTTTTATCCAAGTGATGTGAAAGATTCTCACCAGTGGAAGGAGAGCAGAAGTAATGGGTTTTATTCTTGAGATGACTTTTAAGAAGAAAAAAAGTAGAGTCTCTACACTCTCTTCTCCCTCTTTTGAAGGTTGAATTGAAATATTCTAGATCTTCAGAACCACAGGACAGAAAGAGCCTGAGAGAAGAAAGACACCCCCTGAACACAAACACATGCAGTGGACTGTTAGCATGGGATTTATTTGACAGCAACTAGCACTAACTTAGGTAAGGTATTATGTTTTTTACCAAAATGGGGAAACAGAAGAACATTTAAGAGGTTGATATGTTTCAAAAGTAGAAGAGAGAATTAACTGCTCACATCAATAATTTGCAGTATCTGACTTCTGCAAGGCCTTTGAATTTGAGATGACTTACTTAATGAAACCTTTCAGATCATTGGTTTCCCTGTAACTTTACTCTTGGCTATCTTCTCTATAACCAGAGTAAATAAATTTGGCCATAAAATTCAGAAAGTTGAGGGGCGCCTGGGTGGCTCAGTGGGTTGGGCCGCTGCCTTCGGCTCGGGTCATGGTCTCAGGGTCCTGGGATCGGGTCCCGCGTCGGGCTCTCTGCTCGACGGGGAGCCTGCTTCCCTCTCTCTCTCTCTCTCTCTCTGCCTGCCTCTCTGTCTGCTTGTGATCTCTCTCTGTAAAGAAAAAAAAAAAAAATTCAGAAAGTTGAAAACACAGTCTTAAAATTTTAGACAAAAGAAGTGGCTTGAGAAGCATTTTCAAACACCATGTTCAGTATTTTATCAATGGAAGGTTATAAAGTATAATTAAATCAAGGACTCTCAGAATTGAAGGTCTAAGGCCATTTAATCTTGCCCTCTATATCTGATGTGTGGAAACTCTCAATTGTTACATTTGAGTCTCACCTCTTTGTATATAGTTGCAGTGATGGGGACCTTTTTACACACAATACAGCTTTATTGAGCAGTTTCATTGTTAGAACTTTCTATATCATTTGATAAAAATCTGTCCCCTGTACCTACCACTAACTACAGCGAATTCAATTCTGAAATGCTTATGAAGTCACACAGGATAAACCTGATTTTTCTTCCATGTGTTCGTGAACCAGCCCTTTAGTTATTGGAGGACAAATGTCAGATGTCATATCTATAGTAAATCTTAGTTTTTCCAGACCAAAGACCCTCGGTTCTTTCAATTGTTATATGCATCCATTGTGCTATCATAATTTTGATTGGCTCTTCTAGAAGCACTCCATGAACTTCTAGCTATATTCTTAACTTTAGCCTATTTTTATTATCATTTTGCATTTGTTTTGGCCTATCCTCGTCTGACAGTTGAAACATTTGAACTGTTGTCAACCTATATATACCTATATATTTTTGGTAATTACAGCTCAGTATTTACTATTTATTGTTTCTGCTTCATTTATTAATCCTTTATCTGTTAGCTTAAAATATTTCTGAAGACTTCTTGTATTTCAGTACTTCACTTATAGTTTCTACAGTTTTGGTGTGAGGGGGAAGGGGCTCTCCATGGGAGCCTAAATGTTTATTCTTTAAGAATGAGGTAGAATGGGGTGCCTGGGTGGCTCAGTGGGTTAAGGCTCTGCCTTTGGCTCAGGTCATGATCTCAGGGTCCTGGGATTAAGCCTTGCATCAGGCTCTCTGCTCAGCGGGGAGCCTGCTTCCCCCCCCTCTCTGTGCCTGCCTCTCTGCTTACTTGTGATCTCTCTCTCTGACAAATAAATAAATAAAATCTTTAAAAAAAAAAAAGGTGGTAGAATTCTGTTAGAGATTCAGAGGCAATCTTAGATTGAGGGTTTTTTCTCACTATCATTTTTAAATAATCATTTTCCCATTTCCTCTTCACATTTTTAAAAAAGATTTATTTATTTGTTTGAGAGAGAGAGAGCATGAGTGGGAGGGACAGTGGGAGCAGGAGAGAGAATCTCAGGCAGACTCCATGCTGTGCCTAGAGCCCAATGTAGGGCTCAATCTCATAACGCTGAGATCACAACCTGAGGCAAAACCAAGAATCGGAGACTTAGCTGACTGCACCACCCAGTTGTCCCTCTCTTCATATTTCTCAGTTACCTTTAGGTTTCTGCATTTCTAAATATCTGTATTTTCTTATGGAATTTTGAAGCTTTCTATATTCAAACTTTTTTCAATTTGAAGAAAAGACCCATTTTATTTTTAAGAATATCTTATGTGATGCTTTATGGTTGTGATAATTCACAATAATCCACAAAGAAAAAATGAAACTTCCATTTTGTAACTATACAGACTCTGCCAAAAGGGAAACCTATAGTCTTATCTAGCTCAGACAACTTATTCTAGACCAGTGGACTGATACTGAAGTTTCCGCAAACAAATTTAGGTATTATAGTCTACTTGAAAAATCTACACATTAAGCTTCGTTTCCATTCAAGGAATGGAATTTCCCATTTCTTCTTCCTGGTTCTATTTTCCATTCAAGTAATGGAATTTCCCATTTCTTCTTCCTGGTTCTAATTTCTTAAAATACCAGAAACCTATAAGGTGTGAATGGAAAGGGGATAGGGAGGTCTGTGTATATGATTGTCCTCTTGTCAGTACTGGGAAGTAACCCAAGTAATCCAGGAGAACTTTTATGCTGGGTCCAGATATTAGTGATCCCAGTGGGTTTGGTGACCAGTTGTTATTGCTCTCAGCACAATGACCAGAGTGCTGACACAATAGTGTGTTACACTGGGGAGTTGGAGAGCCCACCTAGGGCTTTATTAGATTTGATGGCATCGTGGTCTTTGACCTTTGCTTCAGAGACTCTTCCACATAATTAATGCCAAGGTCCCTCTTGGGGACTGGTGGATTAAATAATGTACATACTTCCTGTTTATAACCTCTTATAAACCCACAGAAATTTTAGGATTCTCTTCAATACCAGATTAACTTCAAAGAAAACTGATGGTCCTTGCCTTTTCCAGCTTAGACATGCCTTTGCTCCATCACCTGTGATCTGTCCCAGATAAATCTGCACATTCTGCTGTGAAGTAACTCCAGTCAACAAGTCATTGCTCATCTATATTCTGAGCCCTCTTCCCAATTCCCAGGAGGGCAATTTTTGTGGTACCAACTCTTTCCCCCAGTAAACACACAGGGAACAGCTAAGGCAATGCAAATTGCTCTGTCAGTTCCCCTCCACTCCCTGTTCGTGTCTTTTTTACAGCTTGAGACAGGTACTAGCTTTTCAGGTTTGCATGTTTTCCCCAATCTTTTGCCTGGTGAGTTGTTTTCAAGCCAGTTTAAACCATCCTCTTTACTGGTGATCCATGGAAGGGATGGAGGAAAGAACAAGGATGTGGCCAATATGTGGCTCAAGTTGAAGCCACATCTATTATTCAACTCATGAAATTCTCAGAGACAGCTTTAATTTGAAGTTTTATTAGCTCCCTTTTCAAAACACGATGACACTGTGGATAATGGTCATATTAATAATGTGAAGATTTGTGTTTGATGAAATACTGGTCTAACAAAAATATGGGATTGAAAAATCAACTCTTGCTGTTGTGTGTATTTGAAAGACAATTCTGGGAACTGTTCCTCTTTTTCATCTTTTGCAAAGCTACTCTTGAATTTGACAGTTTTGTAACTCAGATAAGTGGATAATTAAGCCCATCTTTCACTCCATCTGTCTACATTAAGTAAGCCGCCATGTGAGGATATGAAAATAAGGCCTGGTCCTTGCCTTGAGCCAAGAATGGCTTTCACATTTTTAAAAAAGTTGAAAAAAAAGGACAAAGAATATGTGACACTCTTTGTAGCCTAGTAAATCTAAAACATTTACTATCAAGTCCTTTGCAGAGCTTACTAATCACTCACCTATGACATTTTCACCTGAGTGTGAAATTTTCATTTTCTTCATTATATTATGTTTTTGTTCATTACTTTATTATTTTTATTTTTTATATTGATATGATTAATCTTTAACATTTTTATATACTTTATCTAATTATCAAGAGTTTTTCTGTGATTCTTGAAATCTGTTCATAAGCTTTGACCTCTCCTTCTGGCTATACAAATCTAGTCAACTCTTTTACTCAATTTATACAGTCATTTGGGTGAGTAAAGATTGAGTAAAGACAACATCAAAATCACGAAATTGATTTCCTAAATTTGATTCGGCCATTTTTTGTCTTTGTATTGACAGCTGCATTTGATAAATAATTTTATATTAAAAAAAACAATAAACCTGTCTGAATGGATTATCATGCCATTTGACTTAAATTGATTTATCAATTGAGTCAAAATGATCAATGTTTATTTATATACACGTAATACAGATTTAGGTAGCTAGATATTGTCCTTTATCTCGTAATAGTGTAGCATGTCAAAACATTGTATTGTCCTCAAGTTGACTTACTGCTATATTTCAACACCATCCCCTTAGATTCAGTGCATTAGTGCATTTCACTATACATTTTTGGTAAGACTTGAGTCACAGCCATCTAATCTAAATGTTTTTTCAGGATATTAAAGAAAAATATTATTTTAAAAATTAAGTGAGTTTTAAATACTTCTTTAAAACCACACTTCTTTCTGAATTTCCTGAATTTGAAGGGTCATGATAGCTTATGCTTTTTTAGTATAAAAAGAGTTAGGATCTAGAAGTATTTTGGTGTGTCAATTTTGTATACTTAATAATTCAAACACTCTTAAAACTGGTCTAACATAACCCATATGCTTTTCTTCACTACTTGTTACTACTTGAGTTATTCTAATCCCTATCATTTATCTATTGATTGTATTATTCTTTCATGGTCTGTATTATGCCAAATAGGACTAGGAATAGCATAATAATTGATGCAAACTAAAACCTTTCAAATGATTTCCACGAAGAACATTCTTGTTAAACCCAAAGAGGACTTAATGCGATATTCAAATTCTCTCAATTTCACAAACATACCAAACTCTTCTTTCTGCAAGGACCTTTGTTGCCCCTTTCGCAGGATGGTTTTTCATCAACTCTTTGCTCTACTGATTTTCTCATTTTGGACCAGAAGTATAGGATCACGCCAAGACATCCATGGAAACCAAGAATATATTCACCCTAATCCATACCTAGAGATTTTGGAGTGCTAGAGTAGGAACCTTGTGTATCCTTCCTTCCTTTGCGGCACAAACATCTAGATTAGTTGCATGTGAAGATTTTTTTCAAGTTGTCTTCTGTTGGCTTCTCAATCCTGTTTTCTAAAATATTAAATATTCTTCCAGAACATGAGATTAATACGTTCAGTGGGAACAGACTGAAAAACGAGAGTTGCTGTTTCACATGGTCACTGCCAAGAAAAGCTCCTCAAAGCACCAGTCATAAACTTATAATTCCAGTCCTTGGAGTAGCATCCTTTTGTAATCCTACTAAGATTGCAGAAACAGTGCAGATATGATTCCTTAATAAATAGTACTGAGACAAGAATTTTGTATGGAATATTTCAATTAAATAATTGTTAGACACTTGGTATTCACACCTAGAGTCTGAATGTGAATTGTAAATATAGTTATAATGAAATAATATTTACAAATTTTATTCTATAAATTATAGCTAAAAAATTAACTATGGATTTAGATTTGTAATCAGTTCTTTGGGACAGGCTATAGCTCATTAATAACAATGGAAGACAAGGCCAGGATTTTGAATATATGTTAATTTATGGTATTGAGTACATGTTAATTTCTCTTTTTCTCTTTGTATTTGTAAATGTATATTTAATATCCTTTAAGTAATCATTTTTGAAGTAATCTTCTACATATCTTTTTACATTAGCCTCTCGCTATTTAAATGCCAGTTCAGTTATCTAGAGTTATATGACAATGTCCGTAATAGGGTAAACAAAGCCATTGCAAATTCCTAGTGATCTGGACATTACTTTTTTATATTAAATTTTGCGTATCTAGTATCTCTTAAGCTGTTACATCAAATCCTAGTAATTAGAAATGGACAGAGCAGTAATTGTTTGGTCAGTTTCACTCCCATATAGAGAGATTCCCTGTACTATATTTTCTACTGATTCATCTTACTCTTATGTAATTTAAAGGAGAAAGTTGCTACCATTCCCATTCCCAGTTGCTACCATACCATTTTTAATTTCATGCTCCCATTCTGCCAGGAGGAATAAATGTAATCTGAGAAATTCAGAATTTCAGTGCCCTTACTTCCGTTATACCTAGAATCATATCCATGTACTAAGGAGGTTATGTAATAAGGTTTTGGGGCATTGACTCTAATTTGAATTCCCAGATCTGTTAAAGTTGATCTTCTCTCTCAGCTTCTTCTGTACCTATCTGTAGGGCACAGGTCAAAATTGGCTGCTTTCTTGCTGCTCTAGAGCTATAGGAAACTTGACAGAGCTCTGAGACTTTCTTCCTAGATCCTCCCTCCTGATAGTTTTCTTTGTTCACCTTTTTGAACATGAGAAATCCAGAGATGTTGTCCATGTTTTGGGCTTTATCCAAATACATGAACCAAAGATTCCTATGCATTTAGATTCCCCCAAATTTTACCGGTTTATTTATCTTACCACTACCCCACCCCATGGTTCATCCTGGGGTAGGGGATGGAGTGGAGCATGTAGTGTGTTACTCCCTTTTGGGAGAACATTCTCTTTTTTTTTTTTTTTTTTTTAAGATTTTATCCATTTATTTGACAGAGATCACAAGTAGGCAGAGAGGCAGGCAGAGAGAGAGAGAGGAGGAAGCAGGCTCCCTGACAGGCAGAGAGCCCGATGTGGGGCTCGATCCGAGGACCCTGGGATCATGACCTGAACTGAAAGCAGAGGCTTTAACCCACTGAGCCACCCAGGCGCCCCTGGGAGAACATTCTCAAAGCTATTATCCCTTCCAGGTGTTTTAGAAATGTTTTTTTTTTTTTTTTTTTAAAGATTTTTATTTATTTATTTGACAGACAGAAATCACAAGTGGGCAGAGAGAGAGATTGGAGGAAGCAGGCTCCCCGCCGAGCAGAGAGCCCTACGCGGGGCTCGGTCCCAGGACCCTGGGATCATGACCTGAGCCAAAGGCAGAGGCTTTAACCCACTGAGCCACCCAGGCGCCCCTAGAAATGTATTTTTAAGCTTGAAGGACAGAACTAACTTCTTTGTATTAACTCTTTTTTGTTATATAACCCTATCCTACAGAGTGGTTGCTTCATGATATAATTTAATGGGGGTGGGCCACTGTGTAAAATGAAAGTATAGGGATATGTAGGTGATGTATATAAGCAGGGGACATGTTAGATTTTATTAAATAATTATTCAGGATATTTTCCTCACTTTGTTCATTCATCATATAGCAAATTATTCTTTTTAAAATAACTTAAGATATAATTTTCTTTTTTTTTTTTTTTAAAGATTTTATTTATTTATTTGACAGAGAGAGATCACAAGTAGACGCAGAGGCAGGCAGAGAGAGAGAGAGAGAGAGAGAGAGAGGGAAGCAGGCTCCCCGCCGAGCAGAGAGCCCGATGCGGGACTCGATCCCAGGACCCCGAGATCATGACCTGAGCCGAAGGCAGCGGCTTAACCCACTGAGCCACCCAGGCGCCCCTTAAGATATAATTTTCATACCTAAAATTTACCCATTGTAAGGCTACAGTTGAATAACTTTTTGTAAATTTATGTACTTGTGCAACCATTGCCACCATCCAGTTTTAAAACTTTTCCATCACTCTCCATACATTCTCAAAAGACTTTCAAATCAATCCTAGTGGGATCAATACTTCTTTCCATTTTACTATTGAATAGTATCCCAGTAAAATAGTGTTTTGTGGATAAACCACATTTTGTTTATCCATTGATGAGTTGATAGACATTTTAATTATTTCCAGCTTTTGGCTATGATCAGTAAGACTCTTATGAACATTCACATAGAAGTCTTTGTGTGGATGTAAATTTTCCTTTCTCTTGGGTAGATTTCTAGGAATGGGTTTGCTGGTTCATTTGATAAGTTTATTGCTAACATTTTCAGGAAGTGCCAAATGTTTTCCAAAGAGGCAGTACTCTTACATTTCTACTACCATGTACGAGAGTTCTAGTTTCTTTACATCTTTGTCAACATTTGTTGTTATTATTATAGGTCTTTTAATTATACTCATTTTGGTATGTATGTTATTTGTCATTGTGGTTTTAATTTATATTTCTCTAATGATACTGAACATCTTTCTGATGCTTATTAGCCAATAATATATTTTCCTGGTGAACTATCTACTCAAGTGTTTTGCTCATTTTTAAATTGGTTGCTTTTTTAAAATACTGAATTGTATGATTTCTTTATATCTTCTTGATACAAGTCTTATCAGATACATAATTTTTAAGTAATTTCTTCTAGGCTATGACTTATCTTTTCAGTTTTTTAATAATATTTTTAGATGAGCAAAAGTTTTTAATTTAATGAAGTCTTATTTGTCAGAGCTTTTTAAAAAAGCATATGTATCTGCTGTCTTGTCTAAGAACACTTTGTCCAATCCAAGATTATGAAGATTTTTCTCTCATATTTTCTTCTAGAAGTTTTATAGTTTTAGCTCTTGTATTTCAGTTTTTGATCTATTTTAATTTTATATATGGTTATGATACACTGTCTGAATTTAATTTTGTTTTTTAGCTTATTTTATTATTTGCAAATGTATTTCTAATTGTCTCAAATGTCCTAGCACATTTTTTTTTTTAAACTGTGCTTCTCCATTGAACTGACATTGTGGTTTATTTCTGAACTGTCAATTTTGTTCCATTAATCTGTCTGCCTAGGATTATACCATTATCTCATTATTTTAATCATTATAACTTTATAATAAAGTTTGATGCTAGAGTATCTAAATTCTCCAAATTTATTCTTTTTCAAAATTGTTTTGATTCTTCTAAGTCCTTTGCATTTTCATATAAATTTTAAAATCAGAATGTCAGTTTCTACAGAAAAGATTGCTGGGATTTTAATGAGAATTATGATGAATCTATAGATCAGTTTGGGGAGATTTGAAACCTTTACATATTGAATCTTCTAATCCATGAAAATTGAATCGCTTTCTAATTATTTTGACTTCCTTAATTTCTTTCTACAATGTTTTATAGTTCTCAATTTACAAATCTTTAAGTTCTTTTATTAAATGTATTTCTAAATATTTTATCTTTTTTGCTACTATCATATATATAATTGTTTTCTTGCTTTCATTTTCATATTGTTCACTGGTGATGTTAATTTTTCTTACTTAAGTGCCCATCTGTGTGGCGTCCTAAAACTATTGAGTCTCTGGCTAGTTTACCCGTTAGTTCATTGCTTGCCTCAAACAGGACCATAAGCTCATACTAGCGGAGCTGCTGTCTGTCACTCTTTGCTTGCCACCAGGGTCATCACTTTAACTGTCAACACTTCATATCAAAGGAACCCATTCTGGTGGAATCAGCAAAACTAAATGGCTGTTTTTGGCAGTTTTGCTCAACTATGTAGTTGATTTTCTGCAGGCTGAAAGTTGGAAACATTATTTTTGTGTTATTTCTTTCTCTAAATTAGTTTCAATATTTAAAAGGTTAGCTTTTTTAAGCTTAGGGAACTCTTATACTTTATACATTTTTGTTTGTTTAGAACTTTAAAATCAGAACTAGGCAGTTATATATTTTATAATTTTTGCCAAATAAGATAACTGCAAAAATATATTTTATTTCTTGTATACATTCATGGATATTTTATGATATTTCAAGGACAGAAGTAACTGATGAAGAACCAAAAGTAATCACACACTAAAGTCACTCATTGTTAATTAGATGAGGTCATTATTAATACAGCAAGTTGTGTGGTATTTTTCAATGGTTTATTTATCTTTTGAAAGTTTCAAATTTGTTACTCCACTTGAATGTTTAAAGAGCTGTCATAGAAGTGCCTGGGTGACTCAGTTGGTTAAGCGGCTGCCTTCAGCTTAGGTCATGATTCTAGGGTCCTGGGATCGAGCCCCGCATCCGGCTGCCTGCTTAGCAGAGGACCTGCTTCTCTCTCTTCCTCTGCCTGCCACTCTGCTTACTTGTGCTCCCTATCTCTCTGTCAATTAAATAAATAAAATCTTTAAAAAAATATATCATAATTTAAATATTTATTCTAAAAACGAGGATTTCCAGCTTCTTAGATGTATAATTGATTCATTATATTGACTGTGCTCCAAAATTCACAAACATGGATACAGATACTAAGCCAGAAGTGTTAAACAAGTTTTATTTTACTTCAGTATTTTCATTTATTGAGATAAATAAATACTGTATAATTTTTGGGTCAAAGTTTCAAATTCTAAAGATAAAAATAATTTGCCTTATTTTTAACGAAATTTTAAGTCCTTTAAATGTAGATATCACATTCTTTTTTTTTTAAGATTTTATTTATTTATTTGACAGAGAGAGATCACATAGGCAGAGAGGCAGGCAGAGAGAGAGGGATAAGCAGGCTCCCTGCTGAGCAGAGAGCCCGACTCGGGGCTCGATCCCACGATCCCAGGACCCTGAGATCATAACCTGAGCTGAAGATAGAGGCTTAACCCACTGAGCCACCCAGGTACCCCGATATCACATTCTTATAATAATAACTCTCTAATAGGACTCTTCACGTTACCTTATATAAGTAAATTCAACATACGCATTCTCTACCCCACACAATCCCACACTGTGGAAGTATTACAAGTTCCATTATGAAAAACTAGAAACAAAAGATAAGTACTTAGATATTAAGATAAATCAGTAGCTTTTTCCCCATTTAATAAACATATCTATTTAGTACCTACATTATGCCACTCACTAAGCTAGATGCCGGGGTTGTGGTAAACTATAATAAGTATTATCCCTATACTTGGGAATTTTGTTTCCTAGGGAGACAATCAGTAAATAATGAACAAATAAATAATTCAAACAATTTGACTACTGTAAAAGGAATTAACTAGGTGAAGCAACAAAATAATGGGAAATTCTACTTTGATAAGATGGTTCAGTGGAAAGGTTTTTCACATTTCCCCCCATTGTTTCACTATTTTATTATTTTTTATTATTTTAATTTTTTATTTGGAATAATTTCAAGCTTTTAAAAAATGTCAAAATTAAATATAAGGAATGTCTGTACTTGTTCAGACTTGCATAATGCCAATATTTTATACCATTCTCTTTATCATCTGTTCTCTAAATCTATCCTTTCTATTCATCTACCTATATATTACATAATTCGTTTTTCTGAGTCATGTAAATGTGCTTCCATCATGGGGCTTTAACCATAAATTGTTTAGTGTGTATTTCCCAAGAGAATATTCTCTTATATAATCACAGTACTTTTCAACTTGAGTAAAATTAAGGAAACAGCTTTATCTAAGCTAGTATTTTTATTCTTATTTTGTCAGTTGACCTAATACTGTCCTATATGTAGCATTTTCTCTGTTTTCTTGTATGAGATCCCACCTAAGGGTCAGATAGCACAAGGCTCTTTAGCTTCTTTTAACCTGGAACATTGCCACAGCTTTTCCTTATGTTTTATGACATTGACATTTTTGAAGAATATATGCCCTCCCTTTTTGTTTTTATTTTTTACAAATTTTATTTATTTGAGAGAGAACGCGAGAGCACAAGAGTGAGGTGAGTGGTAGAGGGAGAAACAGCCTCCCCGCTGAGCAGAGAACCCTATGTGGGACTCCTTCCCAGGACCGTTGGATCATGACCTGAGCCAAAGTCAGATGCTTAACTGACTGAGCCACCCAGACACCTCCTCCCTTTTTTGAATAGAACATTCCTTACTTTGAGTTTGTCTGATATTTCCTCATCATTAAATTCTAATAACTACAAAGCAGTCTACAGGAAGACATTTTAAGACCATGCACATATCCTTTTCAGCAAAATATTTCTCTAGATTTAGCATCTACTGACATTTCTTTCCTTTTCAGTCTTCACTGTGATCATTGTAAAATAATGATTTTTTTCTCCCCCTAGTGTTCCCCTCGTATCTTTAGTCAGCATTTGTCATTCTCCTATAAGCAAATTCCTCCCTTTCCTTCCATTTAGTTATTTATCTGATTATCAATGCTATGGATTCATAAATTCCTGTTTTTCATTGGTTTATAATTAATTACTGAACTTAATTAATTTGGTGCTCACATGGTCACAGATTTGGCGAGTGGGAAAATCTTCATTCTAGCTCTTGTGTCCTTATGACACACCCATCTTTTTAAAATTTATTTATTTACTTTTTTACCACTTCCTTACTTTCTGGCACTACAAGATGTTTCAGGCTTATCTTGTTACTACCCTGTGCCAGTCCTGACATCTGTCATTTCTCCAGAAATCCTGCTCAGTAGGTCCTGTATAAGCAAGAAACATCAGTTATAAGAAATATCAGCCATTTTATTCTAAGATCAGCATTTAAAATAAAAATTGTGTGTAACCCAAATTACCTCCTAAATCTCGTAGGAAGACCAACACATCTTCTAAATTCTTTTTTTTTTTTTTAAGATTTTTATTTATCTATTTGACAGACAGAGATCACAAGTAGGCAGAGAGGCAGGCAGAGAGAGAAGAAGGGAAACAGGCTCCCCGCTGAGCAGACAGCCTGATGTGGGGCTCTATCCCAGGACCCTGAGATCATGACCGAAGCCGAAGGCAGAGGCCTTAACCCACTGAGTCACCCAGGTGCCCCACATCTTCTAAATTCTAATAAAATAAAGGAAAATAAAGCCAAAAGACAGATTTCATCTTAGCAAGTGAGAATTTGTTAAAAGATTGGGATATTTGTAAAAACCTGGTATGGTACTAGACTTAGCAGGTGTAATACAGTAATAGGAAAGGCTAAAGCAGACTCAACAGTGATTTTCTAAAAAATGATTGAGAATCACTAATTCATAGATTACTCGTTGCTCAGTGCAGTACTGGGCTTTCTTTCGTCATCGAGCAGAATTCACTAAAGTGGAATAGGTTAAAGTGTTAATATCAAAAATTAAGTGTTAAAAAAGTTATATGAATAGTTAATTGAACTAAAGATCATCAAGGATTTTTGCATAGAAGAACAAAGAGAAACAAATAATATTTATTGAATTGTTATTTATTTTTATAAATGTATTACCTTTCTCTTAAAATTATTTTCTAAAAGCTGATTATTTCACAAACCTTGGAATAAAATATTGTATTTAAAAAAAGAGAAAAGACTACATGTATGTCACAGGTGTCTCCATGGAGCGTGCACTTGCTGTGCACATATCTTCTTAGCTTCATGTCCATTGTCTCCTTTGCTCATTTTATTCCTAGTGCCTAGGGCAGTGCCCAGCAAATGGTAGGGCCTGGATAAATATCTTCTGAGTGAATGAATCAACATCTTGAGGGAGTTGGAATAAACGATTTGTACATGCCCTTCCAGTTTACAGGATTAAAATGAAGGCTTTCTGACTCCAGGCCCAGATTGTTTGTTATATAATGTTTGTCATCTGAAGGCTGTTTAATTTATATCTGTGCCTTGATGTTGGCTGAGATGAGCATCCACAAGAACATATTAATAATTGGAGCCTTCCTTTGCTTGTCCTAGCTTTAATTTATATACACATCTTCTAATGGATTAAATGCCGAAGGAGTCTGAGGACCATGTCAGTATTTCAAATAAAATGTGATTTTAACATTTTTCAGATTTCTGAATGTCTTGTGTACTCACACCCTTAAGGTGACCATAGTTTGGAGGAAAAAAAAAAGATCGAAAATTACTTTGGAACCTGGGAGCACTGTTGTTACTGGTTTCTCTTTCTTTAGTAGCTGGGAGTAATGATAGCAAAGATTGAGACTGCCAGACTGGGCCCACAGAAATGCTCTGGGGAGCTCCAGGCTAGCAGTGGATTCCATAGAGATGCTGATTGGAAGGTGGCTTTATAAAATATACAATGAAAATATTTCACAATTTTTGTGTGTTTGAATAGATGAATAATTATAAGAATAGTTATATTGACTTGTCAGGTTGGATTAAATAAGAAAGATTTTATCTACTATTTTTATAGCTTGCAATGTATGAGTCATGCTTAATTTCCATATTTGAGAAGTAATGTGCTATAGAACATGTGTGTAGAAGTGTAGTACCCTCCCTGTTATAAAAGCCTAATGCCATGAATTTCAAAGTGTTATTGCTAATATTATATTATTTAACTCTTACAACAAAGCTGCCAGGCAGGCATTTTTGTGTCCCTTTAATAGATGAGGAATATAGATCACAAAAAGCTCAGGCAGCTTGTCAAGGAACACAGAACTGTGAAGTAGCAAAGTGAGGCTTGTCTTCAGATCAGCCTGTCTTTGCTGCCTGGACTGCCCTTGACTTCTCATAGCCATAAAGTGCTGACTGTCATGTGGTTATGATTCCAGGCTAAGAACCCAAGTGTATTTATTAAACATACATAATTCTTTAAGATATGGAAACCCTCATCTTCATATATTACCTGTACACTTGTTAAATGGCGTTATAATTACACACACACACACACACACTTGCACTCTTTCCCTGAGTGGGAAAGAAAGGATTGAAGTACTAGGTATAGAACAGTAAAGTTCCTAAGGAAGAAATATATTTTTTTTTTAATTTTTTTTTTCAGCATAACAGTATTCATTATTTTTGCACCACACCCAGTGCTCCATGCAATCCGTGCCCTCTACAATACCCACCACCTGGTGCCCCCAACCTCCCAGCCCCCCACCCCTTCAAAATTCTCAGATCGTTTTTCAGAGTCCATAGTCTCTCATGGTTCACCTCCCCTTCCAATTTCCCTCAACTCCCTTCTCCTCTCCATCTCCCCTTGTCCTCCATGCTATTTGTTATGCTCCACAAATAAGTGAAACCATATGATAATTGACTCTCTCTGCTTGACTTATTTCACTCAGCATAATCTGGAAGAAATATTTTTTAACATGATTACCCTCACGTTGCTAAAATACAGAAACTCATAAATTATAAAATATCCTTGATTTTCAGTTAACTTTGTTAACTCAGATCTTTTGGTTCCTGGCTTAAAACCTGAAAAAGCTTCTGTGTAGGTAGAATAATGGCCCCCCCAAAGATGTCCACATACTTCTCTCAGGACCCTATAAATACATTACCTTACACGACAAAGGAGACTTTATAGATATGGTTAAATTGAGGATCTTGAGATGGGGGAAATTATCCTTGTGGGTCCACTGTAATCACTTTATAAAAGTGAAAGAGAGAAGTAGAAGAGAGAAAGGGAAAGGAGATGTGACAGTGAAGTGGTAATTTCTGTACCGGGGCCATGTGCTAAGAGATGTTAATATGGGCAACCTCTAGAAGCTGGAAATGAAAAGGAGATGGATTCTCCTAGAACCTCCAGACAGAACACAGTGCTGGTAGCCTATTTTGGACTTTGAACTTGAAAAGCGTAAGGTCATAAATTTTTGTGGTTTTGAGCCACTAAATTTGTGGCAATTTGTTAGAGCAGCAATAGGAGACTAATACAGCATCCTGCTGTGATTATGATAAAACCCAAAGTCCTCACTCAGCCTTGCTTCTAAGACCCTTCAGAATCAGATTTCACTTAACTTCCTGCCTCACATCTGAACTCCATGCTTTATAGTTTGCTGTCCACGGACACTGTCCTGCTCAGAGTTGGTTTGCATAAATTCTTGCCTTCTCTGTTTCCTGGTCTTGCTTTTCCTGTTACAGGCTGGCCTTCTTCCCCATCTTGTCTCGTATCATCTCTTATGTCAACCCCAGTTCCACTTATACCACAGCCAGGCTAATCATTCCATAGCTCAGATTTCACTCCATGGGAAGCTTTCCCAATACTTTTTTTGTTCCTCAATAAGATCTCTCTTCTGTGCTTCCTGTGACATTGTGATTTATTAGAAGTATATATTTGGTCATTCAGATGACCAAAATATATTTCTCATATATATTTGGGTTTTGTCCATGATTCCTGGCTCACAGCTTCTAAAACCCTTTGAATTTCCTGTGAGAAGAGCAATGAAGATGCCTTTTGTTAGGCTTATGAAATGATTTTTGGGAAGCTTCTGGGTAACCTAAGGATAGGGGTATGGTTGTCAGGAGAATTAACTATGTGATTAGAAGGTTGAAACTTTCAGCTCCCATCAGTCCTAACCTCTGGTGAGGGGGGAGGTGCTGGAGATTGAGTTCTGTTGCTAATGGCCAGTGAGTTGATTCGTCATGCTGATGTAACAGAACCTCCATAAACCCCCAAAAGGACAGGCTTCAAAGAGCTTCCAGGTTGGTGAACATGTTGGGGTGCTGGAAGACTGGCCCACCTGGAGAGGGCATGGAAGCTGTGTGCCCTTTCCCATATCTTGTCATATACCTTTATTTCACCTGGCTCTTCCTGTTGTTATATCCTTTTTTAATAAACTGGTAATCCAGTGAATAAATGCGTTTCCTGAGTTCTGTGAGCTGCTCTAGCAAATTAATGGAACCTAAAGGGGGGGGTCTTGGGAACCTCTCATTTTTGGCCAGGCTTGTGACTAGTGTCTGAAGTTGGGATGGGGAGCTGACTTGTACAACTGAATGAACCCTTAACCTGTGGAATCTGATGCTACTTCTGGGTAGATAGTGTTAGAACTGAGTTGAATTTTACAATATCCAGTTTGCATCCAGAGAATTTCTTGGTGGTGGTAGGGGTAAGTCCTTCCTCCCCTCCATGAATTGGAATAGGGATTCGGACCCTTTTACTCCCTTAATTCTACCTCTACCCCAGTTCATCTTTATGATGCTCTTATACTGCCTGAAACAATCTATTCACATTTTCATCATGATTTTGTTTTGAGACTCAGCATTTGCTGCCAGTAAGAAGGTAAGTAAACTGAAGGTAACTGGGTTATTAATAAAAGATGAAAGGCCTTCTTGGAGGTAGTCCTGAAAAGAACAGCTGTAAGTAATAAATAGTTTGATTGATAGCCTGTGCGGCTATCACTGTTCTGGCACAACATTTGTGCTTTCGATATACGTGATACTAAGCTCGTATAAAATGAAAGGTGCAGTGTACCAATTCATGAAGTGATCCACATTCTGTAGCTCTTTATGTCTGAGCTATGTATGTACCACAACTGATATGTCCAGTATTTGCATATGTGCAAACAACAATAGGGCCTTTCTTACATTTAGATTTTTTCTAAAAATTTGTTTCCATTTCAGTAGTAAAGACAGAACATGGACAGTTTCAGGGAGAAGTGAGAGACCTTCTGTCATTACAGTATTAAGATGACTTCTTAAATAGCCTGGGGAGTTAAGGGAACCTTTAAGAAGGTGGTATCTATGAAAGAGGGGCTTTCACATGAGGAAAGGGTTAGCATCTACTGGTGAAGACTTACCATCCTCATATTTGCTACTTCAGAAAAGTCAGGTGTAAAAGAAACCACATAGAAATTTAAAAAATAGTTTTTCTGTTGGGAATATTTAAGTTAAATTATACTAAGCCTATAGTTTCAGCTGGTCAGAACAATTATATTAGACAGATATACCCTGGAATCAGGGAAAATTTATCAGCTTTGCTTATCTGAGTCTGAGTTAGGTCCTCCAGTGTTTGAAAAGCTTTGATGCCTCAACATGATGTTTGCCAAAGTGGTGTCTATAATGAGCAGCCAAATTCTCTGTATTTCAGGCACTTTCTTTTAAACGGCTCTTGAATGAGACTGTCAAGTGTTGCATGCTGTATGTCAGTTAACACTTGGGGAGTGAAATTCACAAAGGGCACTTATTGTACCTTCACAACAAGGATATCTTTGCCAACACTTCAGGGCTATTTTAAGTTTCGGAGTTGTAAGTATCTCACTCTTCTTAGAAGTGATAATAGTGACCCAGGATGCCTGCATTTTAAGTGAGTTTGCACTTTTAAGACATGCTGGCACACATTGGGATTTAATTGCATTATATGTCCAAGGAATTTGGCCTTTTATTTATGTGGCTTCCTTCATCTAAGAAGTTTAATAATAAGAACAATGACAAATAACATTTACTGATTGCTTGCTAAGTACCTGACGTTGTAAGCATTTATCTGTGTAATCTCAATGGATACACACTTGAACCTAGAGGTAGATATTATTATTAGTCCTGTTTACAGATGAGAAAATTGAGGCTCAGAAAATTTAAAATGCCCAAGGAAATAGAATATAAATGATGAAATGGAATTTGCTCCAAGGATCCCATGACTTGAGATATCCTGTACTTTATGCTTCTTTATACTGAGAAAATAAGGCTGTCAAAGGAGGGAGAAAAAAAGGAACATGTGTGCTTGGCAGAGTAGGTGAGGATCATATAAAAAATGCTTAGGTACCAGTTAAATCCTTTCTTTATCAGTATTCCTCATTGGAGTATATTGTGTGTGTGCGTGTGTGTGTATTCTTTGTATGTATGTGTTTTCTCATTTTCGGTTTTGGTTTTTTTTTTTTTTGTTTTTTTTTTTATTATTATTATTTTTTTAATTTTTTTATTTTTTTCAGCATAACAGTATTCATTATTTTTGCACCACACCCAGTGCTCCATGCAATCCGTGCCCTCTACAATACCCACCACCTGGTGCCCCCAACCTCCCAGCCCCCCACCCCTTCAAAATTCTCAGATCGTTTTTTCAGAGTCCATAGTCTCTCATGGTTCACCTCCCCTTCCAATTTCCCTCAACTCCCTTCTCCTCTCCATCTCCCCTTGTCCTCCATGCTATTTGTTATGCTCCACAAATAAGTGAAACCATATGATAATTGACTCTCTCTGCTTGACTTATTTCACTCAGCATAATCTCTTCCAGTCCCGTCCATGTTGCTACAAAACTTGGGGATTCATCCTTTCTTTCTTTTTTTTTTTTTTACAGCTTTATAAACATATATTTTTATCCCCAGGGGTACAGGTCTGCGAATCGCCAGGAGGTTTTGTTTTTTTTTTGTTTGTTTGTTTTTTTAATGTGCTCAAAAAGGTTGTGAGTACTAATAATCTTCTGTGTTTTATTCTGGTAACTTGAGATTCTTGTATTTCTGTCTCTCTTACAATCCGTCCTGCTGGTAATGTTTGAAAAAACTATCAGCTCCTGTATATTGGAACTGGGAATTTAATACGTAGACAGCTCCTTACCTCTCTTACTGCAAACCCACCATGGACTCACTTTGTACATTGGTGCCATTGAGAATAATGGAAAAATAAAGAAAAATGAAGAATAAAGGCTGGAGTCTAAAGACTGGGAAAATAAGCATCAAACTCATTTTGGAGACAATTGTGGATTGGCTTAAGTCTACAATGCCTACACATTTCTCTCCGCTTTTCATTCATCATTGTCATTAATTTCTCTCCTCATTTGCTAAACAGATGAATAGCAAGGAAGACAATGGAATTAAACTGGAACAAAAAGACCTCTTTATCCCAGTTCCTCAGAGTTCTTTCACAATAGGGACATTTAATGATGGGAGGTCTGATTATCTGAAGCTGATGCATTTCTACTTCAGTAGTCACTGCTTTTAGCAAAACAAAAGGCTTGTAAAGGGGTAAAGATCAAATTAATTGACCACTATCAGAAGAAGAGGTGGACACCACATACTTATTCTTCCCTGTACAGAACCACATTATGAAGTGTAGGCCACGCACTGCCTTGACTTATTTGGTAGACGCATACTTTTTGTGTCATTATAGCTTTACTTCACCTCTAAATACTTGTATGTCGTCTTCCAGAACCTGACCTATCTTTTCCCTTGACCTGCTTGTCTGTGTCATTTCTTTGTAGAACTGCTCAAAGTCTATCCACTTTCGGTTCTTGGGTTTATCTTACTAATTAGCTACCTAATTAATCTTCCTAAAGTACAGATCTGATTAGGATATTTTGCTGCTTAAAAAACTTTTAATGGCTTACCCTCATCTAAACAACAAAAGTCTGACTTTCTGGCTTGACCTTCAGAACTGTCTACGACTTGGCTCTGTTGTATCTTCCCAAACATTATCTGCCTCTCCTCCCCAGTGTTTTTTGATTGATTGATTGATCAATTTTTTGCTTCTACCAAACTGAAACTTGCTTTCCTTACATAAAGTTCCTCAAGGATAGGATTTTTAAAAATTTGTATTTATTTATTTTATTGAAATTCAATAAATTAATGTATAATGTATTATTTGTTTCAAGGGTGCAGGCCTATAATTCAACAGTCTTATATAATACCCAGGGCTCATTACAATACATACCCTCCCCAGTGTTCATCACCCAGTTACATCTGCCCATCCCCTCCCCTCCAGCAACCCTCAGTTTGTTTCCTAAGATTAAGAGTCTTATGGTTTGTCTCCTTCTCTGGTTTCATCTTATTTCATTTTTTCTTCTCTTCCCCTGTGATCCTAAGCCTTGTTTCTGGATAGGATTTTTTTTTTTTTTTTTAAGATTTTATTTATTTGAGAGAAAGAGCTAGAGAGATGGAGAATGAGCAAGGGGAGGGGCAGGGAGAAGCAGACTCCCCAACTGAGCTGGGAGCCCCATGCAGAGCTCCATCCCGGGACCCCAGGATCATGACCTGAGCTGAAGGCAGCTGCTTAACCCAAGAAGCCACCCAGGCGCCCCTCAAGGATAGGATTTTTGTCTGTTTCATTTACTGCTGTATCTCCAGCACCAACAGTAGTGGCTGGCTCCTGGTAGGCACTGGATAAATATATGATGAATTGATTGAATGAATAAATGGACTTTTTCCACATTTCTCTGACTTTGTAACTTTGCTTATCTTTTCTCTCTCTCTGAATAAAGCTTCAGCATTTGTTTAAAACCTGTTAATAAACCCACTTCCTCATTTAAATAGTGTCATATTAGCCAAAATAAATCTTTCCTCTCTGTGAATTCCAACAATTCTTTATAGGCTAACAATTCTAGATCACATCTTGTTGTCACTTTTAATTGTAATTATTTAGATATTTATTTTATAACTTAAAGCTCAGTAGAACAAAAAGCTTTTGGAACAATATACATCTAAATTATTTCATCTGCCCGTCTCTTTCCCTATAACAATCCTAAGATATTGCTTTGCCTGGTAGACACTCAAAAATCACCTTAGTAAAACTTATGTTATAATGTCACTTATTATTCCATTAAAATAGTAAAATCCTTGCAGACAAAGATTTGTTTTTTAGTGTTCTTTTGTTACATCCCAATCAACTATAGTTACTATGAAAAAAGGTTTGTTTTATTAATTAATAATTTTGAATTATTAAATATACTGGTAGTAAACTATTCTTTAGCATTTTCGGGAATAATTTGCATCCAAATCCATAAAATGTGTAACACCAAAAGTGAACCCTAACATAAACTGTGCACTTTGATGATAATGATGTGACAATGTAGATTCATCAGTTATAGCAACTATACCACTCTGGTGGGGATGTTGATAATGGCAGAGCTTGTGCATGTTTTAGGTTCATAGCAAATTTGAGGCAAAGCTTACAGAGTAGTTATTTACTCTCTGCCCCCACACATGCACAAGCTCTGCCATCATCCTCCCGTTACTCCTGGGTTTGAAGATAGATGTTCTTCCACAAAACCCACCTCCTGCAATAGGGATTATATGGATCGTCGATGAGAAGGAAAGGATTCAGCAGGGCCCTATGAGCTCAGAGACCTTTATGCAAAGGCACATGTTTTTCCCGAGATTTTACCAGTATCATTAGTGAGCAGGAACATGCTACCTCCTAAAACACCACAAACTAGGTTCTGTTTAGATTCTCTCCCAGAAACAGAAATCAGAGATTAGACATACTGAGGTTGTTTGAGCTCTGGAAATATAATATCCTTGTCTCCTTCAAGTGTGGCAATGTCTAAATTAAGTCATTGGATTACCAAGTGCTATCTAAACGCAAACAGGTAGGGGTGACAATTAGGTTCAGAACATCCCCTTAATATGAACACAGAGGGTGACAACCAAATGGAGGAAAGACTGGATCTGTTGTTAAATCCTAAAACTAATCTAAATTATCCACCTTTTATTTATTTATTTATTTTTTAAATGATTTTTTTTTTAAAGATTTTATTTATTTATTTGACAGACAGAGATCACAGGTAGGCAGAGAGGCAGGCAGAGAGAGAGGAAGGGAAGCAGGCTCCCTGCAGAGCAGAGAGCCCTATGTGGGGCTTGATCCCAGGACTCTGGGATCATGACCTGAGCAGAAGGCAGAGGCTTTAACCCACTGAGCCACCCAGGTGCCCCTAAATTATCCACCTTTTAAATATTTAGTATTTCTATTGATTTCCATATATCAGAAATTAAAAAACAAAAACTCAAAGGTAGATAGGTCTCTAGATTTATTTATGGTTGTTCTCAGTCATCCAGGGCCAGAAAAGACTGAAAATATTGCCAAGTCTTATTTTTTTAATACAATGCCTAGAAAATGATAAATATTTAGTTAGAAATACTTATTTAGATGTTTTTAGTATACTAATGTTTTGTCAATACAGAAACCAAATCTAGTTTTGTGTGGCTTTACAAGTCAGCCACACACCAGTAAGTACCCATATAAACAGTTTTGTTACTCATATACTAATTTATTTGATAAATATCTATTCAGTGTCTTCTGTGTGATGAATGTTGGACTTGCTGCTGGATACTAGATAGTGAACAAAAGAGATATAATTTCTGCCTTTTTGGAACTTATAGCCTATTGAAGAAAATCGTCATTAAACAAAGAGATGAAAATGTAATTACAGAAAGCTAGGAAACAAACCAGCCAGATGAATTTAAGCACCTGTCATATACATTTAGAAGCATTTTACCCCCATTCTTTATATTAAAAGAAAAAAAAAGTAAACACATACTCATTACCTAGAATGAACATTCTTTTATGTGGTCTTGCAGTATTATAATCTGCCATTTTTCTGTACCCTTATTCTGTATATGAGCCTTCATGCATGTTTTGGGTGCTGACCTTCCCTACTTTCCCACACAATCAAGGAATCCTTGCTCAACAGCAAGATGTGAATAGCCAAATCCAAATGTACTTTTGACCAGTCAAGGCTGATGTTTCTTTGACTGGCTGCCCAGTTTTCATGTTGAGTGCTGCAAGTATTTCTGTATATTGTCTTCCTCTATTCACCTCTTTGTGGTCCACTTTGTCACCTGCCATCTTCTGTTTACTTCCCAGAGATTTTGTTCCCACCAGTTTTTTCTCCTGGTCAGTTTTTTTTTTTTTTTTTTTTTTTTCCTGTTTCTAAACATATATCCTAATGTCTGGCATGATCATTATACTTTTCCCAGTCACCCTCCTCAGTTAAACCTGTTGACTTGGCAGACAAGCACTTTGGAACTTCATATCTTTTCTTTCTCATGCCACTGAGGTATTCTTTTTTTGGCATACAAATGTCAACAGGTAGGATCAAATGGAAAGTGGCATGAAAGGTTAATTCCCCAATATCAGCACCAACTATAGGAAATATATTTGCAGAGTTACAGCTAAGTGGAGCTTATTGAATGAGCTGTGGTCTGTGACAGCTATTAAATGAGAACATTTATCTCACCATGAGGGACAAAGTTAGGTTGTTTCAATGTCATGAGTCACAAGGTAAAGAGCAGAGAAAGCCAGCTCTTCATCCTTACACAAGAGCCCTTCAAAAATGGGAGGCCAGTGTTACAGACTACAAAGGCCTAACCAAAGAGTGAGCAGCATTGTCAAAAGTTAAAAAAAAAAAAAATTAAAGATTTTTATTTGTTTATTTGTCAGAGAGAGAGCACAAATCGGGGCAGTGGCAGGCAGAGGGAAAAGCAGGTTCCCCACTGAGCAAGGAGCCTGATCCTAGGACTCTGGGATCATAACCTGAACTGAAGGCAGACGCTTAATGGACTGAGCCACCCAGGTGTCCCAAGGAACAATTTTTTTAAAACACATTTACCAGTCTTAATCAAATCCCTATTTGGAAATAGCCAATATCAGTCTCTCATTATCACATATGAAGAAAAATTAAAGAATGATAAACATATAGTATGTAGAAAAGGAATACAGTTGTTCATTACATTATTTGAGAAATCATGTAATCAGTGATTATGCTTCTAGAGTGGAGGCTATGTAATGGAATTTACATAAATGAATTTTTTAAAAAAGTTATAAATTAAAAATGTTATTTGCTAGTCTGAGTTGAAAATGAGAGAGCTTTATGCTTTTTTTTTTTTTCAAAATGGCTCCTTTCCACATCTCCTTTTTATAGGCCAGATCTTTAATGAGATTAATTTACAATGGGGAGAACTTCATTTAAGCATGAAGAAGATCTTTCTTAATAAAATATTTATAGGAATTTATTTGTTTAGGGGTGCCTGGGGAGCTCATCCGTTAAGTGTCTTCCTTTGACTTAGGTTGTGATACCAGGGTTCTGGGATCGAGTCCCGCATCAGGCTCCCTGGTCAGTGGGGAGCATGCTTCTCTCTCTCCCTCTGCTATGTGCACTCTCTCTCTGTCAAATAAATAAATAAAATCTTTAAAAAATCTTTATTTAATTTTTGACTTACTTATACTCATCTTCAAAAATGATTTGAAATGGCTTGTACATAAACAAGGAGTTATAAAAAGAGTACAGAGAAAATAAAAACTAAAAAGTAAAGGTGAGTCAGGAATAAAATAAGTGTTCATAGTAGTGGATTGGATTGGAGTTTCTTAGTAGTGATGACCTCATGAAAAAAACAGTCAGAGATATAATCCACAGATTTTAGTAGTTCAAGAGAGGACAAGTTATTTGTGTATTGATACCTGAAAATTTTTTCTCTTAAATAACTCTAAAAAGAAGATCTAGTGTGGTGGAGTTAATTGCATACTCAACAAATGTTAGTACAATGAAAAGCATAAGAAGTTTTACATACTATTTTCTTTCAGCTTCCTAGATTAGCTTCTTATTGTGGTATATCAAATTACACAAACCTAGTAGCTTAAAACAACAAAACAATATCTAATAATTCTGGAGGTCAGAGCTCTGAAATGGGTCTAACAGTACTAAGATCAGAGTATTAGCAGAGCTGGGATTCTTCCTGGAAGCTGTTGGAGAAAATGTTTTCTTTAGATTTTTTAGCTTTTAGAGTTTACCTACATTGTTTGGTTCCTAGCCATTAGTCTCTGCTTCTGTAATTAAGTCTCCTTTGACTGTCACCCACCTGCCTCTTTTTTATAAAGGCATTCATGGTTACATTGGACTCAGTGGGAAAATCCAGGATAATTTCCTCATTGCAAGATCTATAAATCCCTTTTGCTGTGTATGGTAACATATTCAGAAATTAGGATGTGGTCGTCTTAGGGGATCATTACTCAGCTTACCACATATGCCTTAATCTAGGAGGATGATTGGGTGATAAAATGTCTGTATACGAAGCTCTCTGATATTCTCATCTAACCAGAAAAAAAAAATGTCAAGAGAAAAAGATGAATTATATGGTTCCAGGCGACTCTCAATTAATATAATTTATTTCAGTGATTATTTTTATTAGTACTGGGGGTAGCAAAAAGGATTTAGGCTTGCTCTCTGGTAATATCTGGAGTACAGATATTCTGTGCTGCTGATTAAAGGGCAGATCCAAAATTTTGCCTTGCATAAGAGACAGATGATACCTTCTAATGAAAACTGAGAATTTTAACCAGGCTTTCGCTAGAGAAACCACCTTCCTCAGAATAGAGATCCCTAGTCAGGGCTGTTAATTATTCATCATACACTTCTGGCCCCACAAACTACAGGAAAAAAACGGGCCCTGGAGACCCAAATTCTATCGGAGTACATAGCAGAAATCATTGTAGCCTATATTTTTTTAGCTTTATATTTTTAGACAGACATTTCAAAACACCTACTACAAACATTAAAATCCTAGAAAATCAATTTAATTGATGCCACAATTTAAGTTCTAAGATTTACAAATTAGGTAAACTCTAAAACTTTTTTCAAAATATACCTCCTAAGTAAGGAAATGAGCTCATTTAAAGGTTTCCTTTTTTTTTTTTTTTTAAAATCAATATTTGGGAATGGTTCTCCAAAATGATGGCTTGGATTATTTTGCCTAGATATGAGACATTCATTTGGACAGTACTGAGATTAACTGGATTGAAAGAATACCAATCTACTAAGTCAACTCTGATTATAAGACAATAAAAAATCTTGTCAATAGCATATAGAAAAATAATACCTTTTCTCTCCTTTATAGTAAAGCAGAAGGTAAGCCAACTAAAATGATCTCACGTCTTCAATATACGAAGAAACCAGTTCAGAACACATGCATATTTTACCATCATGAAGGGAAAATCTATTCTGACAGCTCTGGTTTTCATTTTGGTATTAAGCTGTAGGTACTTCTTTGAGCTTACATAGTTAATCTTAAGACCCATCTTTGTTTTCAGAGTCAAAGGGCAAGAAAACATTAATAAAAGCTGCAAATAAATTTCTGTAGATTAATTGACATGGAGATAAAGAGTGTAGCAGTGGTCAAGAGTAGTAACTATGCCTAACTGCTGGTCCATATGGAGAACACTGGCTGATGAAGCTCACACTTGAAATTTATCAAAACAGAAGCTGGTGTTACATTTTAAGGAATTAGATTGGCAGTTTTAGAGAAAATGTCTCATCTAGCATATTTGCTGGGTTTTTTTTTTTTTTTTTTTTGATATGCTAGCATATTTTTGCTGGCTAAACAGGTGTCCACAGACCTAAACTCTAGGGTCCCCTACTTATAGGCACACTCTATCATTAGAAGTAATTCTTTGGGGGCTCTTACATCCTTGATGTCCAGGAGGGGTAGTATCCACATAAGGTTTGCAGTGTGTGTAGCCCTCTTGCTGAACACTACATGCCCCAAAAGGTAATACTTTCTATCTACTATCTGGAAGATAGTTTCTAGTCCTACCTAGTCTCACCATCAAATTAACTTGGAGGTGAAATTGAGGAGGGTTAAGCTTTGGCCAAGATTTCTAAATATGATCCCACATTTAGTGGATTGCCAGCCACTAAATGAATTTTACAAAATAAACTTTTGCACAGTGAAGGAAACCATCAACAAGACAAAAAGGCAACCTAATGCAAGGGAGAAGATATTTGCAATTGGTACAACCCAGGTGATCTTTACAGTAACTGTTGATTTTTGCTGTTGTAGTAGGAAAGCAACTCAGATAATGTGCAAATGAATAGGTATGGTTAGGTTCCAATAAAGTTTCATATATGAAAATGATATTTGGCCCTAATTTGCTGACCCCTGCTATAGAGATTGACACTTTTATTGTAATATTTTAAATCTGTGCCTCTATTTCCCTTTTCCCTATAGGACATATTCACCTAGATACTCAATCATTAACCCAGTTTTAACTGGAAGAATGGACACTTGCAAGGCTGGTTCAGTGATTTAGACAAAAGATGGTGGCATGGAAGGAGATGACTGTGGGTGTGGAGACAAGTGGGAATGGGTATGTTCATAGTGTAAACTCCACGGGAATTTTGGATTAACTAGATAGGGGATGTGAGGAAGAAAAGAGATAGGGAATATTCCCCTTTAGTAAACAAACAGTATTTATTCCTTTTAGAAGTCTTCCTGTGGAAGGTTTGACCACATATTCTGATTGTGCTTACATAATTATCTAACTGCTCAAGTTGATAGTGAGGCTCATTCTTTGAATTCCTAGAGTATCTATTGTCTGTTTTTCTTCTTTTTTCATTTACATTAGCAATATCTTGTATTATCATTTATTTCATGCATATGCCAGATTGTAGGATATTATGGGATATGTGGACCATGTCTTATATTTCTTTTGCTTCTTACTAAGTTTCTGGCATGATTCCATGTACCTAATAGATACACATCAAATGCTTATGCACAAATGAATCATTGAGCCATGAGTGAATCACATTCAAATTTAATAAAGAACACAGTAGGGAACTTCAGGAGTAGATTATATCTTTCCACAATCTAATGTTTTCTTTCTTCTCAGCTCTATCACTTAATAACAATGACCAGTTTTACTGGAACTCAGGTCTCTTGTTCCTTCATTAGAACTTAATTCTTATTACACTGTCTTTATTTTGCTTTTAAAATTTATTATTCTGTGACTGTGTCTCTAATGTTTCATTGTAATACTTAATTTCATATTCATTTTCAAAATCTGTTACTTTACGTGTACTCTTTGACCTTGTATTCATTGAGACTTTTCTTTAAATTCTGTCAAAGATCTACTCTGAATTGATGTCTTTCCCCATTGAGATCTGAGCTCTCGAATATGTGTCTGCAGAAAAGACTCAGTTTTATAATAGTTTCACAGGATCTGGGCAGCCTAAGCCTGTTCCCATTGCCTCACTGAACAATGTCAGAGTTGAATGTTGGGGGCAGATGGTAATGAGGTAATGTGGTAATAGGGTAAAGAAGGGTGTAAGAATCACTATAAACTAGAACATATTTCAGGAGAACAAATGATTTCTCCTTCTCATGGTGGTTTCTCATCTTTACATCACAGAATCTCAGTGTTTTCAGTCTTATCTCTTACTGTAGTTGAGATTCTAATAACACTTCTTATATGTATGTATGTCCTTTCCAGATTGAGTCATAAATATTAATTCTAAAAAGAATTTTTAATTTCTTAAATTTCATTTAAGAAAGTCACAGATGAACTTTTTAGCTAGAGTTTAGTTAGCAGATTATAATCACTGTGATCACAGAACTGGTGGATCAAGCATAAGATTAGCTTGGATATGTAACTAAGACATGAGATTAAGTCTGTTATGTAACTTCAAATATACATGTGTGAATAATATATATATATTCACATATGTATTATATATCATATACACTATATTAAAATAATATGAAACCAATATAGATGAAGAGAAAATGCATTTGACTTTTTAACCACCTCCCATCAATTTCTGAAAATATATGTGGAAACTAATTGTAGCAATATTTCTTAATTTGCAGTCTATAAGAGTTATAAAATGACAGTTTTGGGGAGAATCCCAGCTCTTATTTCCTCTATTACTGCAGCTTATGTTGATATGCCTTTAGATCTGTATTCTGTCATCAAGCATTTTCCTTTCCTTCTCATATTCTTGTTAAATTAATAAGCGCATATCTTTGGCCTGGTTCAAATGATTGATAAATATGTTGAACAAGATGGATCTGTCAACAGACTAACTAAGGGCATAGACCTTCTGGCAAAGTGACATTAACTCATTAGCCATGACCCTTTTTTAAAAAATGTTTGCATTATCATGCATAATCCTGCTATTCTATATAAAACATGTTGTATAATTCCTATATGTGAGAGAAAGTAGACAAAACCTTGAAAGAAATTTATACATTATGATTAGTACCAACCCAGTGTCATGGATATCTGTAGTTTTATTTTTGGATTCTCTACCCCTTCCCTTCTTCTTCTGATAGTCATACCTTGTCTTACTTGGGGAAATACACCCCTTTCCTGAATTCTGTAGTTCTCTTGGGATCTGCCAACTAGTTCTTAGTTTCTCTCCTTTTCCTGTCTGAGTCTTAATCATGGAGGCTGATTAAGGCCTCTGATTTGAGGCCTCCACCAAGATTTTTAAGAAGCTGAAAGAGTCTTTTTCTTTTCTAGGACTATATCAGTGGTTTTACTCATATAAAGCTTGAAAGTACCAGTATTTTTTAAAGCTTTCTTAACAAGATTAGTTTGAGAGACAGAAGCTAAAACAGAGAGGGTTAATTTAGAGATCAGTAAAAGTTCAGATAATATCTCAATTCCTGTTTCTATTTTTCCTGGCTTTCTTATTATTTGCTTCCACAACTCAGTAGATTTCCTTTGACCTAAGCTAGTTTAAGTTACACTTCTGTCACTTGCAACTAAAAGAATGCTGACTAGAATTTTCAAGAACTTGTAATAAACATCTGCATCTGAGCAAATACTTGTTACTTACACATTTTTGGAACTGGACTTGAAAATTAGCAGTGTATATAGCTGTGTAATGGTAGCACACTTTAAGGGTCTTTCTGATTCCCAAGATAACTGCCTATCTGCCTATAGTGATCACAATTTAATTAAAGAAGCAGGAGGGTGTGTGTGCACACATGTATGTGTGTATGTGTATGTTAGGTCTTTTGCTTCAGGGATTTAACCCAGTACAATTGTGGCAGCTGGTTAAACAGCCCCTGTACAACTTTTATTTTCATATATGATGGATCTTGTAGTCCTAGGGAGGGAAAGGTGAGTATAAAGTGCAGGAGCACTAGAATGAGCTGGAAACACAAACACACAGTGGGGGAGAACAACAACAACAAAAAAGCCTGTGAGTTTGGACTGAAATCCTTGTTAGTTTTTATTGCCCCTGACACACATTGGTGTGGGTCTCCTACAAAAGCCAGGGCTCTTTATCATGGAGTTAGACACAGACTCCTGTCCCAGGAGTTGGAAATGCTGAAGGTCAATTCAGAGGAGGATGGGAGAGTTCCAGGCCTGACCACTCCTTCATGCCCAGGAGGTGAGCGAGAGGATCAGCAACAAGATAACTGCTGCTTTACTTCCAACCTTTAAAATCTCCCACCAGAACCTCTCTTGTGGACCCTGTAATGATACATATAACGATAAGAATTCTGAGATACATAGATCAGCTTAGCTAGTTGACCCATTACAAAATCACCACAGCATCACAGTCATTGAGATACTTGCGCATATTCTAAAGAAGCAAAAAATACTGTGTGTGTGTGTGTGTTGGGAAGTGGTGTGAGGCTACCATAGGGAGAGTAGGGAATAGTTGTCAGTGAAAGAAAAAGGCATCTTAATGAAGCAGAGGGCCAAATTATCACCATCTTTCATATTGGAATATCACACTGTAGAGTGATGACTTTTCATATGCCTAAGTTCCTTGATGCTTTGATGACATTTTTTTCTTAAATGTTATAAATACAGTATATTTTTGTAACAGAGAGTAGGTAACTTCAGAATTTCTTGAAGAAGTATATTTTACCTTCTAGTAATTGTCGGACTTTCTCATGCTGTTCTTTTCTGAATAGTGTAAATAGAATTTTATGGTCATGGTGTTTTGTTTAATTCAGGGATGGGTACATTTGGCTATAGTTTCAGTATATTTTTTAACTTCTTAAAATTATTTTAGTTTGTTCTAGGTTTGATAAAACATGTAGCCTTGAGGAGTTTTCCTTTAACTTATAAGCCATGTGCTTTTGGAAGGAAACTCAATCCATATATTTTGGATTCATTTATTCTGAAATTATTAATATATAGTAGAGGAGTACTCTCTCTTTTTTCTCTTAAAACAGAAAGCTTTGTTTTTCCAAATGAAGTTGGAGACCAATGGTCTAAATCCTGTTTGAAAGTTAAACTCCATGAAATTTGGATAGGTTCTTTGCCTATTTGTATTTTTAATATCAGAGCTGTCAATCTTTTGCTTATATTTTCACCTAAATATTATTAATGTATTTTGGGGTGGAATGTCTCCATCCACAAAGGATTATCATTTCATTATTGTCCTATCAGAATCCTTTTATTAGATGTACTTTCTTAAGTCATTATCAGAATTATTTTATTTTTATTTGCTTTATAATTCCAGGATACCTCATCTTTGCAGAAAGTTATTTTCAATCTTTTTTTAGAAACTTTTTTCCACACCATTATATTGCTCTAATTTCAGTGGAAAATGAAAAAGGATCAAATGCTATTCCTCTTGTAACTTTTTCCTGTTCAAATCCTGAGCTTAAGATTATATGATTATTATATATACTTTTCTTGAGGCAAAAACAAAAGCAAAACCAAAAACCCAAAACTAGAAATATTATAACAAAACAATATATTGGGGCACCTGGGTGGCTCAGTGGGTTAAAGCCTCTGCCTTCAGCTCAGGTTATGAGCCCAGGTTATGATCTCGGGGACCTGGGATTGAGCCCCACATCAGGCACTCTGCTCAGCGGGGAGACTGCTTCCCCCACTCTCTCTGCCTGCCTCTCTGCCTAATTGTGATCTCTCTCTCTCTCTCTGTCAAATAAATAAATAAATAAAATCTTTAAAAAAAACAAAAAACCCCAATATATTTAATATATTTTAAAGCATTTTAATTTATTCTTCTTTGAAACACACGTGTATGTGCATATATGTGCATATTTGCATTTAGACACATACATATGTATGCACACATATATACATATTTGTATATACCATATTAATATGGAGACACACATACACATAGTTTTTATATATGTATATATTAATAAATTTTGTCATGTATATATGTGTCTGCATGAATAAATTTTCTAATAATTATATATGCATCCTATTTTAAAAATATGCATGTTCAGCTAAACAATTCAAATAATAAAAAAAGGGTATTAAATTCATCTTTGAACAGTCACATGTTTAAAGCAGCTCCTTTAATTTATGTATTTTTCATGATACATATGGTTATATTTCTGGATCTATTTTACTAATTAATCTATGTCCATTACCGAAGCATGTAAAACATTATAGCTTAATAATGAATGTTATTATTGAGCGAGTGAATCCCCCATTCCATTCCATCCCCCTACCTATTTTTAGAAATAATTACAATTACTTTTAATATAACTGTAAAATAAGCTTATCAAATTTAGAAGAAATATACTTTAAGTTTTTATTAACATTAAATTGAATTTATAGGTTAATTTAGAAAAAAATTGTTAAAATTATAATATTGAATCTTCTCTGAATATTTACAAAATATTTTTATATATCCCCTGTGTATTTCTTGCTTATTCTTAGTTATATTCTTGTTTCTGTATTTATAGACATCTTTTCTTCCATTTGTTTCTAACTTTTTGGAAATATATACAGTATTTTTCATTTAGCTGCTTATAGCGAATATCTTATGTGCCCAGTTATGATACAAGGACTGAAAGAAAATGCTGACTTTTCTTATTTTCATATACATCTTCATCACCACAGATTTTAAAATATATTCATATTGCAAACATTCTGAACATTGAATTTTATATAGACATTTACCAATTGAATAAATGCCTTCTTTTCACTTGCTGTTTAGAGATTGTAGACTCACTAAGCTTCCCTCAACTAGGGGTACCTGGGTGGCTCAGTTGGTTAGGTGTCCACTCTTGATTTCAGCTTAGCCCATGATCTCAGGGACTTGGGATCAAGCTCCACATAGGCTCTCTGCTCAGCAGGGAGTCCTCTTCTCTCCCTCTCTCACCCATTCTCTCTGCCACTCCCTCTGCTATGTGTGCACACTCTGTCTCTCTAAAATAAATAAATCTTCAAAAAAATTTTTTAAATAAGTTTCCCTCAGCCAGGTAGAGTGGATTACTAGGTTCTTATTCTATTTTAAGGTGATGTTTCATTTGTTGTAAGTACCACAAGGACTAGACATTCAGAAAGCTATACTTTTAATCATTTAAAAATGGATTTCTCCCAATAAATATAGGAACCACCTTAACACCTTTGCTATTTCATCTAGATTAGAAAAGAATCACATCATCAAGAATTATACCATATTATATTGCCAAGGTATTTAAAATTAATAAGGTCAGATGTATGAACAAGAAAGTATAATTAACACAGAATTCTGTTTATTCTTACTATGAGCCCTATTCTTTAGAAACTGATTTATTTACTTGAACTTCACTTTTTTCACTGAGTAGTATTTTCCTTCCTTTCCTTTTCAGCTCATGACATTATATTTCTATTTCAAAATAATATTTAAGATTTTCATATACTTCATAGTGAAACCAAAATTTAATTAAATTTTTATATACTAACATTTGTATTACAGAATAATTTTGTATAACTTTCTTCAATGTGGGTATCATTAATTTGTTATTCTTTCAAATTTTTATAATTTATTCCTCTTTGTAAATATGCATCAGAATGAAAATGGAGGAAAATATATAAACATTTCAGAACCACAAAAAAATCTAGCTAAAACTTAGTGGTAAAAGTAGGTCAAAGCTTGAGAGGGGAAAGAAGGAATAAAATATTATGAAATAGACCTAGAGCTTTCATTTTCTTATGCCTGAGGGCATAAGACTAATATTATGACAGTGTTGATTTTTACATTTTTATTTTGCTCTGTAGAAATGTTTTGGGAATTAGTGGAAAGAAAATCTCTGGTGCTATTTTGATACAATAAAGGAAATACAAACAAATTCAACACAGTAGTAGGTAATTTTTAGTTTTTTGTCATGCTTTTGCATTTCATTTCTCTCCCATTAGCAATAAGAATTGCTTTTAAAAAGCTTAATCTCTCAGTCTTTAATTTCTTTTTTCTTCTAAGAAAGAGCAAGTATTGAGAAGAAGAGGAAAATAATAATACCATGTTTTATGCAGCCATTGATGAAGTAGAAAACCTAGCAATAGATAAATCACTCAGATTATATTTGAGAACTTGATGGGAATACTGAAGCAGCTGTTATTTTTTTTTTTTAAGATTTTTTTTTTTTTTGACAGAGAGAGATCACAAGTAGATGGAGAGGCAGGCAGAGAGAGAGAGAGAGAGAGAGAGGGAAGCAGGCTCCCTGCTGAGCAGAGCCCGATGCGGGACTCGATCCCAGGACTCTGAGATCATGACCTGAGCCGAAGGCAGTGGCTTAACCCACTGAGCCACCCAGGTGCCCCAAAAGCAGCTGTTATTTTTAAGAGAAGAGTACAAAACACTGCTTTTCTAATTCAAAGCACATGACACATGGGAAAATTATTACAAAAATCCTGAATATCTAACTTATTTTAAGCCTTGATAGCTATATGCAAATAAATTATCATAAAACTACCAAGGAAACCTAAGATATTAGTAAGTAGAAATTATAAGTTCATATGCCTTTTAAAAATTTTATTGTCAGTTCAAAAACCACAGATTTAATAACTAAAGAAGGCATAATTTAAATTCAGTTCATGTTGATTTTGCTCATTTCTCTGAATATTTATTGTATATTTAGCATTTGTTTCTTGATATTATTAGTAATCATTTACTTATTGTACTGGTATGGAGGATTTAAGAAGGTTCCATGTTTTCTGTTTTGATCCAGAATTTTCTGTCAAAATACAGTGGGAGATCTTGAGTTCCCCTTTTAGTAGCTTTACATTGTAAATGAAATCCATACATACTTGGGAACTGGAATTATAACTTCAAGAAAGGCTCTGCTTGTTTCTTTCATAAAACAAACAAACAAACAAACAAAAAAACCTTCTTCAAAAACTATTCCAAAATTTAAATACCTAAAAGTTTAAAAAATAAAACTGAACAAAAATTGTGTCCATAGTCCAACTAGTGACTGTCTTCAGAAACTATGTCTTTAAGAGGGAAGCTGCTTTAAGCAGCTTTAAGAATTAGAAAGAACAGTAAAATATGGTAATTTGAATTAAGGAAGTCAGAGTGGTAGATTATTAAGGGAATGGAAGAAAGAATGGAGAATCGAAATCTTTCTTAAAAACCTAGATTAAGGGGCGCCTGGGTGGCTCAGTGGGTTAAGCCGCTGCCTTCGGCTCAGGTCATGATCTCAGGGTCCTGGGATCGAGTCCCACATCGGGCTCTCTGCTCAGCAAGAAGCCTGCTTCCCCCTCTCTCTCTCTCTCTGCCTGCCTCTCCATCTACTTGTGATCTCTCTCTGTCAAATAAATAAATAAAATCTTTAAAAAAAAACAAACCTAGATTAAATGTTTATAAACTATACCGAAGCTGCTACAAAATGTAATAGATGGTATGTACATTTACAGATTAATGCTGTAGTAAAATACTATTTTGCTGTTCACTAAATAGTTTGTGCATCTTAATGTTCTGGTCCTATAACAAAGACATTGCAAAAGATTTTTGACATTGGTTTGGATGGGAAACAAAACGTGAAGATGAGATGAGTTAGCAGATATAAATTTATAGTCACAAAATTACTTTTATTAATGATTTTTATGGCCATATAAAGCTAAAAACCATGGTACAAAGATCAGGTATAAATCTTAGTCTTGTGATTTGCATGTGCTGTCTATATACAGTTACTATAATTATAGAAGCTTGAAATAACAGATTAAAACTCTTTCATTTTGCAGATTAAATTTAGGGCCTCTCAACAGCATTGTATTTATGTCTGTGAGATAAAGTGAAAATCAGGGAGAGAAAAGAGGAGAGAATTAGGCAAGCATCTGTGATAGGGAGTTTTGTTTGTTAAATCGAGGATCTTTCTCTTTCCCTGTGACAGTTGAAATGACACATGGAGAAGTCAGCCAA